>NC_041383.1:712018596-712032507 GCF_002162155.2 Triticum dicoccoides
GACGAAAAACGGGCTTCTGGGGGCGCGACTGGGGCCTTTTTTTGGCGCCGGCGCGGCAAAATCGTCTGGAGAGGACCTGTTGGGGGCGCGGCTGGAGATGCCCTAACCCAGCCAGTGGTGGGGAGCAAGAGAACTTGTAAGACATGCCTAAAAAGGGAAGGGAAAGAAATGAAGGATTTTCTCCGGTCGGGATCGAATCGAAACGGGAAAGAATTGTCTCGCGCGCGACCCCACCATATCCGCTCCACCCAGCTTTGGGAGGCCGACATCGTGAGAAAGCTGCACCAGTCAGCCGCGCCCACACCCGCGGCTAAACCACCGCCAAGCGAACCGGCAGCCGGCAGACGCCCCCACCCACCCAGCACGAGACAGCCGAGAGCACCGTGCGACGAGCCGACAACATGGGCGACGTGGCCGTGGCAGCGGGCGGGCTCTCCTCCCCGCCGACCCCTCCGCCGCCAGAACTGAGCATGGTGGCGCACGCCGTGGAGCGGCTCGTGGCGCGAAACGACGCGCTGCTGCTGCTGGACGCGGAGCAGGGCGGCGCCGAGGGGATCACCGGGATGGCGGCGTTCGAGGGCACGGGGCCGCCGCGGATCGGCGTGGCGCAGTACCTGGAGCGGGTGCATCGCTACGCGGCGCTGGAGCCCGAGTGCTACGTGGTGTCCTATGCGTACGTCGACCGGGCCGCGCACCGCCGCCCGGCGGCCGCCGTTGCGTCCAAGAACGTGCACCGGCTGCTCCTCGCCTGCCTCCTCGTCGCCTCCAAGGTCCTCGACGACTTGTAAGTTTTCTTTCTCTTCTTCCTTCCATGCTACTCGACGACCAAAGCAAGAACAGAGTAGGAATTCTATCACCATTGCTGTCAAACTAGACAAGAACAGCCAAAGAAGCATAACCATCACGTACTAATGATGTACTACTAGCTACTAAGATAGTGCCGTACGACCGAGGGGCAGAGCTAGGGATCCAGACCAACCATGACCACAACAAACTTTGGAGAAACATTGCCACAGCTAGTTTTGGAAAAACATGGCCACGATAAATAGATCAAAATCTAGAGACGGCAATGGAGAATACTAGTGGTACTTTGTATGGCAGTGAGACACTTTCATTCAAGTGGAAGAAAGGGAAAGGGCGTGTACGATTTTGCCTGTGCTCGATCAGTTAATCCTTGTCACATCAGTCGGTTAGGTGTTACCACACACTCAAGAATAACGTCTGGTAGGTGTAGTACGTACACTGCCTATGTGTGTAGCGCTCCATGCATGATCCATCCGTATTTAATTATGTCGTCGTCAAACAAAAGTTTAGACTTTTCAAAGTACAGTACATGACAGGTACCTGCATACATAAAGAACGTCTTGATCAGATAGATCGCGGAGATATACGGCGTGATTGTTGCGACGTTGATCAGGATGAATTACATTTTGCTCGGCGTTTTTTTACATACGCATGTTCCATGGTGAAAATCAATAAGTGTAAGTAAACCGATTAGCTGAACCCTGTGTTGGATGTTGACACGCGTGCAGCCACCACGACAACGCCTTCTTCGCGCGCGTGGGCGGCGTGAGCAACGCGGAGATGAACAAGCTGGAGCTGGAGCTCCTCGGCGTGCTCGACTTCGAGGTCATGCTCAGCCGCCGCCTCTACGACCTCTACCGCGCGCACCTCCACAAGCAGCAGGCCGACGACCGCCACGACACGTCCAACAAGCCGGATCAAGAGCCCTCAAGGGTCGACGGCGACGAGGAGGACCACGATGATGACCGGATCACGCGGCTGCCTGAAGGCGTCTTGCGGTACGACTGGAGCCAGCAGGCGCCGGCGGCGAACGGCGGGCGGCGGCACTCGTCGTCGCAGGCACCGTCGCGGTACTCCTAGCTAGCTTCTGGGCTAGGCCACGTACAGCGATCGATGTGCACATTAACTAACTGTGTACGTACTGCTCGGATTCGATGTGTATGGACGTTGAATGGAATGCACTAAGACTGGAGTTAAATCCGGTACCGTGTTTTCAGAGTCCCCGGTGTTTTTTTTTTTGGATAGAAAAGGGTTTTATTCCTCGATAATAGTGTTACAGTCAGCTAAAATAAGACTAGAGATACTGCCTGAAACTTGGGGCAACCAACATGCGGTGCTACCTGCAAAACGACCAATATTAGCTAGAACTAGAGACTCGCGCGTTAGTTCTTCACTCGTGAAATTAACCTTTCTATATTTATAGATTATTATGGTCAGTTGTTTTGTTTTGATTTTATCTGTGTTGGCTTTGTGTTTTAATTTTTCATTGGTGGTGTTGTTTTATTCGTATATCGTGTTGGGTTGGTGTTGGAGTATTTTTTTCAAAAGAAGAGAGAAGTTATTTTATGCGTATTTGTGAAATCTTTACACATTTTGGCCTTGGTGTCAGCCCGTTGGTGATTGTTTGAGCATCTTGGGAGATCTTATTTCATGTTAAACCCATGGAATTGCTACAGTCACGCTCACATGGGCCAGTACACGAAGTTCTTGCTCGCTCAGCTTGGCTTCCTGCACCTTTCGCTCGTTTAATTTTTTCCCTCACCCCACTGCTAGGTTAGAAAAAATCGCCTATCTTTTTTCATTTGAAAAGGTTAGTTAAATTAAATGATGTTTAAAGAACTTTAAAAATATTATACTTTTAAAAACCATGAATTTTATAAACATTCATGAATTTAAAATATATTCATGGCTTAAAAAATGTTCACAAAATAAAAAGTTTTCAAATTTAAAAAATGTTCACAAGTTTAAATGACCGTGACTTTAAAAATATGAACACAAATTTAATCAATACTAATGAATTTGAATATTTTAAAAATATTTTTATGTTTTTTAAAATAGATACATTTTAATAAATGCTCATGAATTAAAACATGAAGAAAAACTAATAAAAGAGAAGAAGAAATAAAACTAAATAACACACTTACGCGTGGGGCCTTAGTGACCCCCACAACCATCAAAGCACCAGAGCGCTTCAATTTAAGGGAGCTTAGTATCTTTATAGATATGAGCAACACTGTTTTGATGACGTTCAATCTTTTGCGAAATAAAACCACACGGTTCCGGAAATTTCTTAATTTCCCTCATAAGGTTTTCATAGGCAGATCTGTGAAGTGAGTCATCCGTCAACGCCGCCACCACGACTATCAGCTGAATCATAAGAGAAAGATCAGATCTTTGCAAGCTGAAAGATACTCCTTCCAAGATGACGCTGATTTCAGACTCAAGGGCATCTTTGCAATGAAAAAAATAGCGATGTGCAGGGAAGATAACAACTCCCTCTGAATCTCTTAATATCATGTGCGATCCCGCCAACCCGGTCTCTTTGACAAAAGAGCCATCCACTGATAAGGCCACCTAGCCCGGTGTTGGCTTTGGAGAGGATCGACGCCATGCTGGTTTCGACTTACCCCTTTACCTTGGGTTGGTGGTTTAGCTGTGGTTTTTTCTTTTGTTCGGGACAAGAATCCATTGTCAAGTTGCTTCGGCTACCACGCCCACAACTTCTCATGTATATGTATGTGCTATCTGTTGTACCTTCTCTGTACTCGCTCTACTCTTTGGTTGGAAATATGCCCTAGAGGCAATAATATTGTATTATTATATTTTCATATTCATAACAAAGGAAAACCCGCCAGAGTTCAAGAGAAGGAAGCCTGTGATGATGGTGATGGAGGGGATGAAGAGGAAACCAATGAGCAAGAGTTTCAGAAGGCCACTGATGCCCTGTGCATTGATGGGGGTGCATCCCTGCACACCTCTCATCGCCAACTCAAACGGTGGGCGTGTGAGGTCAATGTCGTGGAACCAGCACCAGAGGCCCAGAAACCACTCAAATGGTCACGCACGCCCATCATCTTTGACAAAGAGGATCATCCTGACCGTACCACTGCGGTAGGGTGTTTGCCATTGTTGGTCGCTCTGACAATTCGCAACCTCAAGGTCACTAGGATATTGGTGGACGGTGGGGCCGGGTTGAATCTGATTTCCCTAAAGGTTATCAGTAGGCTTCGGATAGCAGAAGAGGAGTTAGAGGTTCCCGGCACGTTTCAAGGAGTTAATCCTGACAGGAGTCATCCTAAGGGAAAGATCATGTTACCTGTGACATTTGGAGGGGAATTGAACTATCGGACTGAAAAGATTGTGTTTGATGTGGTCGACCTCCCCTTGCCGTACAATGGGATCCTTGGACGGCCAGCCCTGGCCAAATTCATGGCGGCATCCCAATATGCCTACAATACCTTGAAGATGCCTGGGCCGCTTGGAATCATTTCCATCCCATCAGATGAGAAGGACGCCATCATTTGCGTGGACAAGATGTACCAGGACGCGGTCGCGGCAGGGGCAGCGGCAGCAGCAGTTCCCGTCAAGGAAAGCAAAGGAAAGAAGAAGGATAGCAAGGACGCTGGCAAACACTACTAGGGAAAACGTTATACACAGAATTTTAGCAGTAGCGCTTGTTAAAAATGTTGGGGAACATTGCATAAAATAAAAAATTTCCTACGTTCACCAAGATCAATCTATGAGTTCATCTAGCAATGAGAGAGAGGAGTGCATCTACATACCCTTGTAGATCGCGAGCGGAAGCGTTCAAGAGAACGGGGTTGAGGGAGTCGTACTCGTCGTGATCCAAATCACTGGAGATCCTAGCGCCGAACGGACGACACCTCTGCGTTCAACACACGTACGGTCAGCGTGACGTCTCCTCCTTCTTGATCCAGCAAGGAGGAAGGAGAGGTTGATGAAGATCCAGCAGCACGACGGCGTGGTGGTGGATGCAGCAGGGATCCGGCAGCGCTTCGTCAAGCGTCTGCGGAAGGGACAGGTGTAGCAAGGGGGGAAGGGAGGCGCCAGGTGTCAGAGTGCGGCTGCCCTCCCACCCCCCCTCTTTATATAGGGACCCCAGGGGGGGCACCGGCCCTAGGAGATGGGATCTCCTAGGGGGGGGGGGCCAAGGGGGGAAACTTGCCCCCCAAGGCAAGTGGAGGCGCCCCCTCCCCTAGGGTTCCCAACCCTAGGCGCAGAGGGGCCCAGGGGGGCGCACCAGCCCACCAGGGGCTGGTTCCCCTCCCGCTTCAGCCCATGGGGCCCTCCGGGATGGGTGGCCCCACCCGATGGACACCCGGGACCCTTCCGGTGGTCCCGGTACAATACCGGTGAACCCCGAAACTTTCCCGATGGCCGAAACTCGACTTCCCATATATAATTCTTTACCTCCGGACCATTTCGGAACTCCTCATGACGTCCGGGATCTCATCCGGGACTCCGAACAACTTCTGGTTTGCTGCATACTAATATCTTTACAGCCTAGCGTCACCGAACCTTAAGTGTGTAGACCCTACGAGTTCGGGAGACATCTAGACATGACCGAGACGGCTCTCCGGTCAATAACCAACAGCGGGATCTGGATACCCATGTTGGCTCCCACATGCTCCTCGATGATCTCATCGGATGAACCACGATGTCGAGGATTCAAGCAACCCCGTATACAATTCCCTTTGTCAATCGGTACGTTACTTGCCCCAGATTCGATCGTCGGTATCCCAATACCTCGTTCAATCTCGTTACCGACAAGTCACTTTACTCGTACTGTAATGCATGATCCGGTGACCAGACACTTGGTCACTTTGAGCTCATTATGATGATGCATTACCGAGTGGGCCCAGACATACCTCTCCGTCATACAGAGTGACAAATCCCAGTCTCGATCCGTGTCAACCCAACAGACACTTTCGGAGATACCCGTAGCATACCTTTATAGTCACCCAGTTACGTTGTGACATTTGGTACACCTAAAGCACTCCTACGGTATCTAGGAGTTACACGATCTCATGGTCTAAGGAAAAGATACTTGACATTGGAAAAGCTCTAGCAAACGAACTACACGATCTTGTGCTATGCTTAGGGTTGGGTCTTGTCCATCACATCATTCTCCTAATGATGTGATCCCATTATCAATGACATCCAATGTCCATAGTCAGGAAACCATGACTATCTGTTGATCAATGAGCTAGTCAAGTAGAGGCTCGCTAGGGACATATTGTGGTCTATGTATTCACACGTGTATTACGATTTCCGTATAATACAATTATAGCATGAATAAAAGACAATTATCATGAATAAGGAAATATAATAATAATCCTTTTATTATTGCCTCTAGGGCATATTTCCAACAGTCTCCCACTTGCACTAGAGTCAATAATCTAGTTACATTGTGATGAATCGAACACCCATAGAGTTCTGGTGTTGATCATGGTTTGCTCGCGGAAGAGGTTTAGTCAACGGATCCGCGACATTCAGATCTGTATGTACTTTGCAAATATCTATGTCTCCATCTTGAACATTTTCACGGATGGAGTTGAAATGATGCTTGATGTGCCTGGTCTTCTTGTGAAACCTGGGCTCCTTGCCAAGGGCAATAGCTCCAGTGTTGTCACAAAAGAGAGTGATTGGCTTCGACGCATTGGGTATGACTCCTAGGTCGGTGATGAACTCCTTCATCCATATTTCTTAATGCGCTGCCTCCGAGGCTGCCATGTACTCCGCTTCACATGTAGATCCCACCACGACGCTCTGCTTGCAACTGCACCAGCTTACTGCTCCACGATTCAACATATACACGTATCCGGTTTGTGATTTAGAGTCATCCAGATATGTGTCGAAGCTAGCGTCGACGTAACCCTTTACGACGAGCTCTTCGTCACCTCCATAGACGAGAAACATGTCCTCTGTCCTTTCAGGTACTTCAGGTATTCTTGACCGTTGTCCAGTGTTCCTTGCCAGGATTACTTTGGTACCTTCCTACCAAACTTACGGCAAGGTTTACATTAGGTCTGGTACACAGCATGGCATACATAATAGATCCTATGGCCGAGGCATAGGGGATGACACTTATCTCTTCTTTATCTTCTGCCATGGTCGGGCACTGAGCCGAGCTCAATCTCACACCTTGCAACACAGGCAAGAACCCTTTCTTGGACTGATCCATATTGAACTTCTTCAATATCTTATCAAGGTATGTGCTTTGTGAAAGACCTATGAGGCGTCTCGATCTATCCCTATAGATCTTGATGCCTAATATGTAAGCAACTTCTCCAAGGTCCTTCATTGAAAAACACTTATTCAAGTAGGCCTTAATGCTGTCCAAAAGTTCTATATCATTTCCCATCAAAAGTATGTCATCTACATATAATATGAGAAATGCTACAGAGCTCCCACTCACTTTCTTGTAAACGCGGGCTTCTCCATAAGCTGCATAAACCCAAACGCTTTGATCATCTCATCAAAGCAAATGTTCCAACTCCGAGATGCTTGCACCAGCCCATAAATGGATCGCTGGAGCTTGCATACCTTGTTAGAATTCTTAGGATCGACAAAACCTTCCGGCTGCATCATATACAGTTCTTCCCTAAGATAGCCGTTAAGGAATGCCGTTTTGACGTCCATCTGCCATATCTCATAATCATAGCATGCGGCAATTGCTAACATGATTCGGACGGACTTCAGCTTTGCTACGGGAGAGAAAGTCTCATCGTAGTCAACCCCTTGAACTTGCCGATAACCCTTAGCGACAAGTCAAGCTTTATAGATGGTAACATTACCATCCGCGTCCGTCTTCTTCTTAAAGATCCATTTGTTTTCTATCGCTCGCCGATCATCGGGCAAGTCTGTCAAAGTCCATACTTTGTTTTCATACATGGATTCTATCTCGGATTGCATGGCTTCAAGCCATTTGTTGGAATCTGGGCCCAACATCGCTTCTTCATAGTTCGAAGGTTCACCGTTGTCTAACAACATGATTTCCAGGACAGGGTTGCCATACCACTCTGGTGTGGAACGTGTCCTTGTGGACCTACGAAGTTCAGTAGAAACTTGATCCGAAGTACCTTGATCATCATCATTAATTTCCTCTCCAGTCGGTGTAGGCACCACAGGAACATTTTCCCGAGCTGCACTACTTTCCGGTTCAAGAGGTAGTACTTCATCGAGTTCTACTTTCCTCCCACTTACTCCTTTCGAGAGAAACTCTTTTTCCAGAAAGGATCCGTTCTTGGCAACAAAGATCTTGCCTTCGGATCTAAGGCAGAAGGTATACCCAATGGTTTCCTTAGGGTATCCTATGAAGACACATTTTTCCGACTTGGGTTCGAGCTTTTCAGGTTGAAGTTTCTTGACATAAGCATCGCATCCCCAAACTTTAATAAACGATAGCTTAGGTTTCTTCCCAAACCATAATTCATATGGTGTCGTCTCAACGGATTTAGAGGGTGCCCTATTTAAAGTGAATGTAGCTGTCTCTAGAGTGTATCCCCAAAATGATAGCGGTAAATCGGTACGAGACATCATAGATCACACCATATCCAATAGAGTGTGATTACGACGTTCGGACACACCATTACGCTGAGGTGTTCCAGGCGGCATGAGTTGTGAAACGATTCCACATTTTCTTAAGTGCGTACCAAATTCGTGACTTAAATATTCTCCTCCACGATCTGATCGTAAGAACTTTATTTTTCGGTCACGTTGATTCTCTACTTCATTATGAAATTCTTTGAACTTTTCAAAGGTCTCAGACTTGTGTTTCATCAAGTAGACATACCCACATCTACTTAAGTCATCAGTGAGAGTGAGAACATAACGATATCCTCCGCGAGCCTCAACACTCATTGGACCACACACATCAGTATGTATGATTTCCAATAAGTTGGTTTCTTGCTCCATTGTTCCGGAGAATGGAGTCTTGGTCATTTTGCCCATGAGGCATGGTTCGCATGTGTCAAATGATTCATAATCGAGAGACTCTAAAAGTCCATCAGCATGGAGCTTCTTCATGCGCTTGACACCAATGTGACCAAGGCGGCAGTGCCACAAGTATGTGGGACTATCGTTATCAACTTTACATCTTTTGGTATTCACACTATGAATATGTGTAACATTACGTTCGAGATTCATTAAGAATAAACCATTGACCATCGGGGCATGACCATAAAACATATCTCTCATATAAATAGAACAACCATTATTCTCGGATTTAAATGAGTAGCCATCTCGTATTAAACAAGATCCAGATACAATGTTCATGCTCAAACTTGGCACTAAATAACAATTATTGAGGTTTAAAACTAATCCCGTGGGTAAATGTAGAGGCAGCGTGCCGACGGCGATCACATCGAACTTGGAACCATTCCCGACGCGCATCGTCACCTCGTCCTTCGCCAGTCCCCGTTTATTCCGCAGCTCCTGCTGTGAGTTACAAATATGAGCAACGACACCGATATCAAATACCCAGGAGTTACTACGAGTACTGGTAAGGTACACATCAATTACATGTATATCACATATACCTTTAGTGTTGCCGGCCTTTTTGTCCGCTAAGTATTTGGGGCAGTTCCGCTTCCAGTGACCCTTCCCTTTGCAATAAAAGCACTCAGTCTCAGGCTTGGGTCCATTCTTTGACTTCTTCCCGGCAACTGGCTTACCGGGTGCGGCAACATCCTTGCCGTCCTTCTTGAAGTTCTTCTTACCCTTGCCTTTCTTGAACTTGGTGGTTTTATTGACCATCAACACTTGATGTTCTTTCTTGATTTCTACCTCTGCCGACTTCAGCATTGAAAATACTTCAGGAATAGTTTTCACCATCCCCTGCATATTGTAGTTCATCACAAAGCTCTTATAGCTCGGTGGGAGCGACTGAAGGTTTTTGTCAATGACCGCCTTGTCCGGGAGGTTAATGTCTAGCTGGGACAGGCGGTTGTGCAACCCAGACATTTTGAGTATGTGCTCACTGACAGAACTATTTTCCTCCATCTTACAACTATAGAACTTGTCGGAAACTTCATATCTCTCGACCCGGGCATGAGCTTGGAAAACCATTTTCAGCTCCTCGAACATCTCATATGCTCTGTGTTGCTCAAAACGCTTTTGGAGCCCCGGTTCTAAGCTGTAAAGCATGCCGCACTGAACGAGGGAGTAATCATCAGCACGTGACTGCCAAGCGTTCATAACGTCTTGGTTCTCTGGGATGGGTGCTTCACCTAGTGGTCCTTCTAGGACATATGCTTTCTTGGCAGCTATGAGGATGATCCTCAGGTTCTGGACCCAGTCCGTATAGTTGCTGCCATCATCTTTCAGCTTGGTTTTCTCTAGGAATGCGTTGAAGTTCATGTTGACATGAGCGTTGGCCATTTGATCTACAAGACATTTTTGCAAAGATTTTAGACTAAGTTCATGATAATTAAGTTCATCTAATCAAATTATTTAATGAACTCCCACTCAGATTTGACATCCCTCTAGTCATCTAAGTGTTACATGATCCGAGTCGACTAGGCCGTGTCCGATCATCATGTGAGACGGACTAGTCATCATCGGTGAACATCTCCATGTTGATCGTATCTTCCATACGACTCATGTTCGACCTTTCGGTCTCTGTGTTCCGAGGCCATGTCTGTACATGCCAGGCTCGTCAAGTTAACCTAAATGTTTTTGCATGTGTAAAACTGTCTTACACCCGTTGTATGTGAACGTAGGAATCTATCACACCCGATCATCATGTGGTGCTTCGAAACGACGAACTTTAACAATGGCGCATAGTTAGGGGGAACACTTTCTTGAAATTATTTTGAGGGATCATCTTATTTACTACCGTCGATCTAAGTAAACAAGATGCATAAACATAATAAACATCACATGCAATTAAATAGTCACTACAAGAAATATGCTATCTTGTGACCTCCACTATTGGTCACTGAAAGGTCATAGTTTTTCATTTACGACCTTTTTGTGACCAAAAATAGAAGGTCAAAAGTTGAGGGTCGTAAAGTGACTATAGAAACCTTCTCTGTGAGAAGGTCGTGGACGTTTATGACCAAAATATTCCAACTGTGGCGTTTTGGTCACTAGCAGCCTCCCCAGTCCACGTAGGCATCCAGCGTGGCAAGCTGATGTGGCACAAGATTCAGCCCGGTCCGATTCGGCGTTTTACATGGGCCGAGCCCAACAATTCGTCCTTTTTATATATTTTTTCTATCAATTTTTTATCGGCTTCATGGGCCAAGCCCAACAATTCAGCTTGTTAGTTTTTGAGGCCCTTGAGCTTTTTGCAGTCCATTTCTTTTTTCTGTAAGACTTTTCATTTCATTTTTGAAATTGTTTGATGCTTGTTGGTATGTGGCCTGTTTCAGCCCAATTATTTGTCCAGTTTGGCCCAAGCAGACTTTAGCCCAATCACAGACATACATCCAACATTATTTCATTCAAATTAGGAAAACTCCAGGTTTACATAACACAAAAAGAAAATATCTCCCAGGTCTACATAACACAAAAAATCATCTCAGGAATACATTTCCTTACACAGGAATATACAATAAGAAAATGATGGCATATCTGCTACTATCATAACAACACAATGTACTTTTTTTAACGGAACAGTACAATGGATTTCATTGCTCTCTCTTATGCGACATGCTCCAGCTGCCACAACTTGCCATCCTACAATGAGAGAGATATAACATTAGTGGAGCAAATTGTTGTCCAGGCACATTAGTTTTATGAGAAAACTGATCCATGAAGCTATCTACAATGAGGCAAACGAGTAGCTCCATCCTCAGGGACTAGGAAAATCGATGATCGTGCTTGGCTAAAGCTAGGTAACACAATTCAGATTAAGAAAGCAAGAAAAAAACCTAAACTAAACAAGGTTATTCCCGTAGATCATTGACAAAGAAAACAACAATCAGCAAAGGGAGATTCAGATTTTACTCAATATCTTTTTGGTATTTTCATTATACTTGACAATCTAAAACACTAACACAAAGGGAAATAATTTGACAAGGACAGTTGCATATATAACTATCAAGCATATGACAGGAGGAAGAAACAAGCTAATATGACAGGGACAAAATTATATCACAACACAAACAATTATAGTAGGCATATATATCACAAACATTTATCTCACAAGAACTTGAGCTAATACATGGACTACGAATCTGAATTTATTTCTACAGAAAAGGGAACACACCGGTGACAACACATACATGAACTGGAATTAAAAGACACAGGGTGAACTCACATATGAGCTAGCAGACCACTAATTCATAGATCAAATCAAACATACCAAATGTTTTCCAAAGCAACTAGACATCAACTAGTCAGAACACATAATAAGATGCACCATATTATACAAGTACGAGACTGAACAATTATCAGGTTGCAAGATCTTATCAAATCTGAATATTACATGTACTACACGTCTCAAATTTTACAGAAATTTCAGAGAAGAGAGGGAGAAAGAGAGATAGCAGCAGGAAGATTGAGGAGAGAGCATCAGCAAAGGGAGGTTGAGAGAGAGAGAGAGAGATTCAACAGAAGGTGTTGAAGAAGGAGAAGCAGCAGGCAGAAAGTGAAGGAGAAGAAAGGAAGCAGAGGCGTGGGGAAAGCAGCAGCAAGATTGAAGAAAGAGGAGCAGCAAGGACGTGAGGATGGGGAGCAGAAGCAGTTTTGGGGATAGAAGAAGAAGACAACAGCAATAGTTATGAGAAAACTCATCCTACAATGAGAGAGAACTATCAAAGTTTTTTATTAACCTCTAGGTTAAAACAACCACATTTTTATTGTCACTTGTTAGTCGAAAAATATAGCTATCTCTCCTGTGTAAATATGTACATGTTGGCATTAAATGAAAAAAATGGGTATGAACAAGCATGCGCTGCTGCACAATAATGAATGAGAACAATCAGGTACTGGCAGGGGTATATGGCTGCACCATCAGTCAATGCAGGACACTGCCAGGAGCGTAAATGCAGCAGCAACCCTTCCGACATTTGAGAGCACTCTCACTGTGCTATAATTAACTGCATTTTCATTTTCAACAACACTTATGGAGCACTTAGTTCTAAATAGCTGTTCTAAATATGCAGTTTCTAAATTACAAATCTCTGTTTTGATCGTCCAATAGTCAGACACGACAGCAACATGGCAGTTAGACAACATCATATATGAGACAAACTACTAGAGGATACACACGTACACCGAACAACACCTATCAATGCTCAGCAGCTGCACCTTGATACACAGAGTGAAAAAAGAGGTAAATCACCTCCACAAACACTAGCACCTTGAGAAGGAATTGTACAAGGAATTGTGCCAAAACACGTATTTAATCATGCCTAAAATACATCACATCCGCATCGCGCACCAAATTAACATAGGAAGCAGGGGAGTAGGTCTATGTACCAATCCATCACCTTGAGTAGGGGAAGAGAAGAAGCAGAGGAGGGAGGTCCATGGTGTCCCTCCCAAGCAGCAGCACAACACATCATGCCTTCATCTCCCATGGTGACGTCCTGGTTCGAAAGAGAGATGAGAAGGGGGTCAGACAGAGAGCGGAAGAAGAAAAGACGAGGGGAGGAGAAAGGGATTCATACCTTTGAGCCCTGCGGTTGGAGCTACTCGTTCGCCACGGCCCATGGCCGGTGGTAGGAATCCCGAGAACAAGAACACGGACGGACGGAGCTGCTCCATGGCGCCGAGGCAGGGGAGGAAGCGGCCATCGTCCATGACGTCCCGGTGCTCGAGCGAGGACGACATCCTAGATCTGGGAGGCAGAGACGACGAACTGAGGAAGTTAGGAATGGCTGTGAGGAGGAGATGGAGTAGATGGATGCACCTGAGTCGTCGGCGCCACGCCGACCGAAACCCTAGCGACGGGAGCCGGTCGCGGTTGGCGCTGGGGGACACACGCGACGGATCTCGACGGGGAACGCCAGCCTCCCCAAGCCGCGCCTGCTCGATCCGGAGGGAGGGAGTGGGGGTGGGGGCGGCGGCGCCTGCTCGATCCAGAGGCAGGGAGGTGGGAAGGAGGGATTACTGCTGGATCTGGCCATGAGATGA
>NC_041383.1:712032985-712166004 GCF_002162155.2 Triticum dicoccoides
GGGGTGCACGCGGAGGCTGGAGGTGGATGCCGTGCGGAGGCGGACGGCGGCGGATCTGAGGGAGGGAGAGGCGAGGCGGCAGCGATGGGGAAAAGGGAGCGGCAGCGGCGATTGGGAGAAGGGGCTAGGGTTTCGTGGGTGGACGAGGATGAGAGGGATACGGGGTGATTCGGGAGAGGGTGAGAGCGACGAGGGGGTGTGTGGGCTGCCGTTGGATCTGGGTGCATCCGACGGTGCTTAATTCATGATCCGCGTGAGCTGATTTTAGACCAATCAGAACGCAGTATCCCCTTTGATGATGTTAAGACCATTTAAATTGGTCATAATCGACTGAAAAGAAGATTTGAATCATGTCTCCTATTTGATGACCTAAGAATTTATAAAAATAAATAGAAATCAAAAACCTTCGCATTGTGTCACCAAGTGTGACCTACTTTTCAGTAAAAATAACAAACTCTGAATAATGTGGATATCATTAAAAAAACTATTTTCCATTTTTAGTGCTCAAAATGAGTTCTTTTTTGTAAAAGACCTACCAAATATTTGTTCAAATGATATTCTTTATATTCTTTATATTTGTTCAAAATGAGTTCCTTATACTCTACAAAGTTTACATCTTGGAATAGTAAACAGTATCAACAAAGGGATTTTTCATATTCTTTGCACAAAAAATCATTTTCCATTTTTCGAGTGCCCCAAATGAGGTTTTTTTTGTGAAGGACCTACCAAATAATTGTTGCAAAATTGTACCAAATCATTTTTATAAAATACTAGGCCATATTTAATGCACAAATGACCAAATGATTGGGTGAAAAAAGTTTTGATCCACCTTTCATGAAAAAGACAAATTTCCACCGATTCAGCTGGAAGCGGGTCAAATTTGAACTGTAGCTACCTCGTAGTTTGTTCTTTATTTTTTCCAAAAATCATTTCTAGGTACATAAGTATCTATTTAATCAGAGAAACACCAAAAACAAAATCCAAGATTCAACCACTAGCTAGGAACGGTCAAGCCCGCCGTTTTGACCGCATTTTGAAACGGGCATAAAAAATTCAAAAAAAATCAAAAAATTGGAAAACCTTCGCATTGTGTCATTATATGTGACCAAGTTTCCAGGAAAAATAATAAACTTGTAATACGGTAATTATTTTTAGAAAGTGTTCTCAGAAAGGAGCTATCAAGCGTGAAGATTCATGGCTTTCAAGCCAAATGATCAATCTTATGGCCACATTCATGACATAATTTGTTCAAATGATCTCATATTGTGCACAAGGATGCATCTTGGAATTCCAAACAATGTTGCCTAAGGAAGTTTTCATTTTCTTTGCACGGAAAATTCATTTTTCATTTTCCGAGTGCCCAAAAGGAGGGTTTTTTGTGAATGAACTACCAAATAATTGTTGCAAAATTGGACCAAATCAATTTTATAAAATACTAGGCCATATATAATGCACAATTGACAAAATGGTTGGGTGAAAAAAGTTTTGATCCACCTCTGGTGAAAAAGACAAATTGCCGTCGATTCAGTTGGAAATGGGTCAAATTTGAAGTGTAGCTGCCTCATAGTTTGCTCTTTATTTTTTCCAAAAAACATTTCTAGGTACACAAGTATTTATTTAATCAGAGAAACACCAAAAAAATTCCAAGATTCATCCACTAGCTAGGAACGGTCAAGCCCGCCGTTTTGACCGCATTTTGAAACGGGCATAAAAAATTTAAAACAAATCAAAAAATTGGAAAAACTTCGCATTGTGTCATTATATATGACCAAGTTTCCAGGAAAAATAATAAACTTGTAATACGGTAATTATTTTTAAAAAGTGTTCTTAGAAAGGAGCTATCAAGCGTGAAGATTCATGGCTTTCAAGCCAAATGATCAATCTTATGGCCACATTCATGGCATAGTTTGTTCAAATGATCTCATATTGTGCACAAGGGTGCATCTTGGAATTCCAAACAATGTTGCCTAAGGAAGTTTTCATTTTCTTTGCACGAAAAATTCATTTTTCATTTTCCGAGTGCCGAAAAGGAGGTTTTTTTGTGAAGGAACTACCAAATAATTGTTGTAAAATTGGACCTAATCAATTTTATAAAATACTAGGCCATATGTAATGCACAATTGACAAAATGGTTGGGTGAATTTTTTTTGATCTACCTCCGGTGAAAAAGACAAATTCCCGTCGATTCAGTTGGAAATGGGTCAAATTTGAACTATAGCTGCCTCATAGTTTGCTCTTTATTTTTTCCAAAAATCATTTGTAGGTACATAAGTATCTATTTAATCATAGAAACACCAAAAAAATTCCAAGATTCAACCACCAGCTAGGAACGGTCAAGCCCGCCGTTTTGACCGCATTTTGAAACGGGCATAAAAAATTCAAAAAAATTCAAAAAATTGGAAAACCTTCGCATTGTGTCATTATATGTGACCAAGTTTCCAGGAAAAATAATAAACTTGTAATACGGTAATTATTTTCAAAAGTGTTCTCAGAAAGGAGCTATCAAGCGTGAAGATTCATGGCTTTCAAGCCAAATGATCAATCTTATGGCCACATTCATGGCATAGTTTGTTCAAATGATCTCATATTGTGCACAAGGGTGCATCTTGGAATTCCAAACAATGTTGCCTAAGGAAGTTTTCATTTTCTTTGCACGGAAAATTCATTTTTCATTTTTCGAGTGCCCAAAAGGAGGTTTTTTGTGTGAAGGAACTACCAAATAATTGTTGCAAAATTGTACCTAAGAAATTTTATAAAATACTAGGCCATATATAATGCACAATTGAAAAAATGGTTGGGTGTCAAAATTTTTGATCCACCTCTGGTGAAAAAGACAAATTCCCGTCGATTAAGGTGGAAGCGGGTCAAATTTGAACTGCAGCTGCCTCATAGTTTGCTCTTTATTTTTTCCAAAAATCATTTCTAGGTAAATAAGTATCTATTTAATCAGAAATACATGGTTTTATGGCGAGACATCGAGGTTTGGACGGTGGCCGAGGGCCCCAACTCTAGAGCGCGTAAGCTCGCATGCCCGCCGAGTGGTCACCGCATGACCGTGGCGTTGCCATGTGTTCTTGGCGGCCTAGGCATGTCTAGTGGGTTGGGCACTCCCCAGGTAGGTGCTAGCAAGAAAATCACAACATAAGATTCTCACGAGGAGACCGATCGATGCTCAAACATGAATAAGCAGCCAAGTGTTTGATTTGCGGTACGGGAAATGCACATGGCTAATGGGCGTGAGTTTTGGCTGAGGATGATCAGTTACTAAGAAGACCGTCTTCACAAATTTTCACCTCAAAAGGAGGAGCCTAGGTGGTACTTGCTTTACAAACTACCACACTGGACATAAATACGAATGTTGAAGCTGGGCTCAAAATAATGAATGGATTGAGCTCGCATTTGGTGGAGGATGGTTATTTGGGCATAGGAAAGCACTGTAGAAAATGGATACCATTTGGACATGCCAAAGTGGTACTTCCTTCACAAAGTGCTGCTCTGAACAGAATAGGAAAATGAATATTGTTGAGTTATTTTTGAACTGGGCAAGGAAGGTTTTTGACATATTTGATGAAGATATGATCCAAACAATTTATGAGATTTTTTTGGGAATTTTTGGAATGATAGAAATATAGGTTGCTTCACAACCTAGGGCAAAAACTGCCACATGGACATGACACATAGGCAAAACTGATGAGGTGGCGCCTAGTCATCACAACCAACCACAATCTACAAGGCTATGACCATCTATTTTGGTCGTTAACAACTAGAAATAAGGCAGCGGACCAGCCCTGTTTGCTTTGTGACCATTTGGTGTAAGGAAATTACGACCTTTCTAACCAAAATGGTCGCGATGGTTTAGGGTTTGGAGCCCCCCGAACAGCTTTTGACCAATTGGTCTCAAATGGTCATAGATCTATGACCAATTCTTCCAGGGTCACTGACAGAAGGTCACTAGTTGACATATTTCTTGTAGTGAGTAGTGACATGATATGGCCAATATCATATAGCTCCTTTGATCTCCATCTTTGGGGCTCCATGATCATCTCCGTCACCGGCATGACACCATGATCTCCATCATCATGATCTCCATCATCGTGTCTCCATGAAGTTGCTTGCCAACTATTACTTCTACTACTATGGCTAACGGTTTAGCAATAAAGTAAAGTAATTACATGGCGTTAAATCATTGACACGCATGTCATACAATAATTAAGAAAACTCCTATGGCTCCTGCCGGTTGTCATACTCATCGACATGCAAGTTGTGATTCCTATTATAAGAACATGATCTCATACATCACAATATATCATTCATCATTCATCACAACTTTTGGCCATATCACATCACAAAGCAATTGCTGCAAAAACAAGTTAGACATCCTCTAATTGTTGTTGCATCTTTTACGTGGCTGCAATAGTGTTCTAGCAAGAACGTTATCTTACCTATGAATAACCACAACGTGATTTGTCAACTTCTATTTACCCTTCATAAGGACCCTTTTCATCGAATCCACTCCAACTAAAGTGGGAGAGACAGACACCCGCTAGCCACCTTATGCAACTAGTGCATGTCAGTCGGTGGAACCTGTCTCATGTAAGCGTACGTGTAAGGTCGGTCCGAGCCGCTTCATCCCACAATACCGCTGAAGCAAAATAAGACTAGTAGTGGCAAGAAAGTTGACAACATCTACGCCCACAACAGATTTGTGTTCTACTCGTGCAATAGAGAACTACGCATAGACCTAGCTCATGATGCCACTGTTGGGGAATGTTGCATAAAATAAATTTTTTCCTACGTTCACCAAGATCAATCTATGAGTTCATCTAGCAACGAGAGAGAGGAGTGCATCTACATACCCTTGTAGATCACGAGCGGAAGCGTTCAAGAGAACGGGGTTGAGGGAGTCGTACTCGTCGTGATCCAAATCACCAGAGATCCTAGCGCAGAACGGACGGCACCTCCGCGTTCAACACACATACAGTCAGCGTGGCATCTCCTCCTTCTAGATCCAGCAAGGGGTAAGGAGAGGTTGATGAAGATCCAGCAGCATGACGGCGTGGTGGTGGATGCAGCAGGGATCCGGCAGGGCTTCGCCAAGCATCTGCGGAAGGGAGAGGTGTAGCAAGGGGGGAAGGGAGACGCTAGGTGTCAGGGTGCGGCTGCCCTCCCACCCCCCCTCTTTATATAGGGACCCCAGGGGGGCGCCGTCCCTAGGAGATGGATCTCCTAGGGGGGCGGCGGCCAAGGGGGGCAAACTTGCCCCCCAAGGCAAGTGGAGGCGCCCCCTCCCCAAGGGTTCCCAACCCTAGGCGCAGAGGGGGGACCAGGGGGGGGAACCATCCCACCAGGGGTTGGTTCCCCTCCCACTTCAGCCCATGGGGCCCTCAGGGATGGGTGGCCCCACCCGGTGGACCTCCGGGACCCTTCCGGTGGTCCCGGTACAATACCAGTGAACCCCGAAACTTTCCCGATGGCCGAAACTCGACTTCCCATATATAATTCTTTACCTCTGGACCATTCCGGAACTCCTCATGATGTCCGGGATCTCATCCGGGACTCCGAAAAACTTTCGGTTTGCTGCATACTAATATCTTTACAACCCTAGCGTCACCGAACCTTAAGTGTGTAGACCCTATGAGTTCAAGAGACATCTAGACATGACCGAGACGGCTCTTCGGTCAATAACCAACAGCGGGATCTGGATACCCTTGTTGGCTCCGACATGCTCCTCGATGATCTCATCGAATGAACCACGATGTCAAGGATTCAAGCAACCCCGTATACAATTCCCTTTGTCAATCGGTACGTTACTTGCCCGAGATTCGATCATCGGTATCCCAATACCTCGTTCAATCTCGTTACCGGCAAGTCACTTTACTCGTACCGTAAAGCATGATCCCGTGACCAGACACTTGGTCACTTTGAGCTCATTAGGATGATGCATTACCGGGTGGGCCCAGAGATACCTCTCCGTCATACGGAGTGACAAATCCCAGTCTCGATCCGTGTCAACCCAACAGACACTTTCAGAGATACCCGTAGCATACCTTTATAGTCACCCAGTTACGTTATGACGTTTGGTACACCCAAAGCACTCCTACGGTATCCGGGATTTACACGATCTCATGGTCTAAGGAAAAGATACTTGACATTGGAAAAGCTCTAGCAAACGAACTACACGATCTTGTGCTATGCTTAAGATTGGGTCTTGTCCATCACATCATTCTCCTAATTATGTGATCCCATTATGAATGACATCCAATGTCCATAGTCAAGAAACCATGACTATCTATTGATCAACGAGCTAGTCAACTAGAGGCTCGCTAGGGACATATTGTGGTCTATGTATTCACACGTGTATTACGATTTCCGGATAATACAATTATAGCATGAATAAAAGACAATTATCATGAATAAGGAAATATAATAATAATCCTTTTATTATTGCCCCTAGGGCATATTTCCAACAAAAAAGCCCGCTACTGCTAGACAGCAGTAGCGCGTGCAAAATAAGCACGCTGCAGATGCATATATTGTTGGGGATCGTTGCAGAAATTAAAAAATTTCTACGCATCACCAAGATCAATCTATGGAGAAACTAGCAACGAGAGAGAGGGGAGTGCATCTTCATACCCTTGAAGATCGCGACACGGAAGCGTTACAAGAATGCGGATGAAGGAGTCATACTCGTAGCGATTCAGATCACGGTGGATTCCGATCTAAGCGCTGAATAACGGCACCTCCGTGTTCAACACACGTGCAGCCCGGTGACGTCTCCCGTGCCTTGATCCAGCAAGGAGGAGGGAGAGGTTCAGGAAGATAGCTCCAGCAGCAGCACGACGGCGTGGTGGTGGTGGAGCAGCGGTTCTCCGGTAGGGTTTCGCCAAGCTCAACTCGAGGAGGAGAGGTGTTGGAGAGGGGGAGGGTTGCGCCTTGGATGTGGTGCGTCTGCCCTCCCTCCTCCCCTCTATTTATAGGGTGAAGGGGGAAGGGGGCCGGCCCCTCTAGATGAGATCTAGAGGGGGACGGTGGCCAAGGGGAGGGGGCTTCACTACTAGGGAAAACCCTAGCAGTAGCGCGGGTTTTGTGCTCACTAGTAGCGCGGGAGGGCGCGCTACTAATAAGGCGCTATAGCTATTGCTTATCAGTAATGCGTGCCCGCACGCGCTACTGTTAGGACAAATAGCTGCAGCGTTTGTTCATTCCCACGCTACTGCTAATCTAGCTAGTGGCAGCGTGTTTACTCTCCGTCGCTACTAGTATTCTTTTTTTAGTGTATTTATGCGCCATCGTACAAATATTGGTACAATACCAGTTATGAGGTTTACATCATTATGTCCATAACAGTGTGTCAAATGAAGGTGGATTAGGTTCACGTGGAGGCAATATGTGGTGCATGTCAAAAGTATACTACTAAACCAAACTTGATCTAGTTTAGACTAGTAGTACTTTCGATGTGCACCACATGTTGCCTCCACTTGAATCTAATCCGCCAGCACAAGCTATTTAATCATCATCATAGTCATAACATCAACAACAGTTATTTAATCATCATAGTCATAGTGTAGCACATCATCATCTTCAAACTCATTCTAGCTAGCTAATCACCACCAACACTAGCTGCGGTAGCTATCTAATCACCAGCAACACTAGCTAATAAAAATCACCAGAGTCATTGCCACCAACACTAGCTAATCACTCCTGCTGCTCTCTCTCAGGTAAAATAACATAAAACATGTGTAGCACTCGTTCTTCATCAAGTTGGAGCATGCAGATGAACCTATCTCCTAATCGTGGGCTGCGCTTCTGATTGCTGTCCCCTAGTACTTCTCTGCGATCGTTCACAATTTTGCTCCAATCTTTCACTATTAAGCATTCCTCGCTATTAGAAATCCTGAATGCACTAAAGTGCATTATAGGATATCTTGTCCGTAATCTAACAATTCTCATCTGACCTTTAGTCTTGATCCAAGGAGGCACAACATTCAGCGGGAGTCCCTGTTGAAGAACATCGTATAGTAACATACTTAGCAATGAAGTTTAGCTTAAAAAATAAAGTATGCAAAAGATGCACTGAGTACAAATAGTAAAAATCTTACCATCTTTCCTAAATAGATGTGACCGTAGTTCAATACAAACACTATTGGTCGCACGTTTTGAGTACTAAGATTTGCAAGTCCAGAAAAAGAATTTGTCTTGACAGTATGAAGATCCTCAAGCCACAGAATGAAGATCCTCAAGCCATGAAACATAATGACTTATCTCCTCGTAGTTTAGTTCAGCCCTGGGACAGTAGTAGGTCCTGTCTACCAAGCGCTGGACATGTTTTCTTGATTGGAAATAAGCTGTCAATAGAAATTAGTTGTCAACTATTTTTGAATAAACAATATCAAAGACATAAATATTGTTGAGAAACTCACATTTTGGTAGAACTGGAGGCACATCGACCCAGATGTCAGTATTACCTTCAATATCATCTTCCGGACAAATATCAAAGGTGATAACCATATCAGGCTCAAATGCATAAGTCTTGCATAGTGCTCGCCATGTTTTGCATCCAAAATAGGTGTAGTCGTCTGAATTGTACAATTTTGCATGGAAAATATACCATGCTCGGTCTTCAAGTAAACTTTCTTTTCCTCCATACTATGACTGAAACCTATCTTATCCAATACAAAAACTCTTGCATGGTAGGGGATACGCTAGTAGAATAGTAAAAAAAATTATAAGTTGAAGCAAATGAAGCAGATGTCATGCTTAATTACGAAAAAGACTTGTCGTTGTGACTTACTGTATCCACTTTGAAGTTCTCGTCCAGCTTGATGCTGAAGCGCCTATCATCATCTAGGAAGATTCCGTCGCACAGACCGCGCTCGTCTTCGCAGTATTTGCAAATACCAAAATCCTTTTTGTCGTCAGATATTTCCTATGTTCATAGTTAAAACATTAATTGAAAATCGATCGAAGATAACTACCAGGATAATCAACACACAAATCCGGGGCACTCGATATTTCCTACATATTCTGTCACAAGTCATGCCAAAATTCAAGGAAAAATCCGGCATGACCTTTGCTAAAATAGGACATATCGAACGCCTTAAATTTGCCGGAACAAAAATGAATCAACACTCCGGAAAAACATAGGCGACTCAGAGGTGTGACCTGCAAACATGACCGGCCACTTGGGCAAGCACATATCCTATTTGAGCAACACAAGATATACATTTCAAAATATCTTATAGGACTCAAATTAGCATGCATTCAATAAGCAAAAGTAAATCATCTCATGCGTCCGTACATCATCGAATATCGTCACTAATACATCCCGAATAGTATCATACATATCACATCACTAATACAACTAAAACCCTAGAACACGACGGGTACCGACGCGGGCAGTGGACACCCACAGAGAAGGAACCATCACGGGATCATAGCTCCAGTGAGATCCTTGGAGAACCTTGTAACGCCCCGGATGTAATTTTCCATAATTGTAATTCCAACTCTTGCCTTTTCCGGAGATGCGATATGATATTTCCTTCGTGGTTGGGTTTTGTCTTTTGTTTTTGCATTTTGTTCATGTCATGCATTTCATCTCATAGCATCATGCGCATTGCATCTGCATGTCTTCATAAAGCTGGCATCCATTTGTAGTTGCTGCATTCCCCCTTGCCTTCGTTTTCTCTTTCGAGAGCAACCGTTCATTTGTTGTCCGACCGTTTGAGCCTCTCTGCACAGTTGCCGACCACCTCCGCAACCTAGTCCGTAAGCCGTCCCCAACCCGACCCGAACAGTCGTGACCATTGGATTCAGATCATCCCCAAACATCTACAAAACATCTCCTTTTCTTATTTGGACTCCCTAGCTATTTATTCACGACCGTCCAATTAAGATCGGAGGGACCAAATGCACCTAACCAAGATTCACCTACTATATAATCAGCCTACCTAACCCCAGAACCTAGCCGTCCCATCCATTCCATTCCCTCAGCCGTCGCCGCCACTCTCTGGCATCTCCTCGGGATCTCCTCCCGATCCAATCTCCCCGACCACCTTCCTTGTTTTTCGTCGACGCCCAATCCTCAGTCTCCACTGCCCATCGCCCGAGCCAACGAGAGTCCAGCCCCAGCCTCCACCTCTCTTGCAGCCCCATACGCTCCTCTGCCCGACCTCCGCGTGCCGATAGCCGGCGAGCAATAGCCCAAGGTCGAGCAGCCGTGCGCCTATGGCCTCTCGCTCCTGCAACCGACGCCCGAGGCATCTTTTTTCCCCTGCACCACGTCGACCGCATCAAGCAGCACCTCGAGACCGAGCAACTCCTCCGTGCTAATCCGCCAGTGTTAGAATAAATCCGAGGCGCACCGTCGATCTACCGAGGACCAAGCAATCACACAAGCATGACACCGAGATTTGTTAACGAGGTTCACTATCATGGCTACATCCCCGGGGCATGACTACGGGGACTCCTCCCCATGACACCGCTACAATACCGCACCCCGGCCGCCCGGCCGCCGGCACATGCCGCCGGCTCCCCCGCGTGCCCGTGCTATTATGTTGGCATAGGTTACATCGTGTGTCTACCCCCGCTATATATGAGAGGCCTAGGATACAAGTGTCCTATTAGGACAGAACTCCTACCCTATCTACACATAGTCCAAAACCAAGTCCAACTGTAACCTAACTTGTACAATAATATTTGACACAACTCTAACAAACTCCACCTTGGCGAATATTCTCCACCATCTTGGATTCATCCGTGCGTCGAACCTTCATGTACATTGGACTTGAGATACACCATGAGCACCGTTGCTACTCCTAGACTCCATGTGACTCTACCTGCAACTGTAGTCCCTTCTCGTCTTCTTCACAGTCAATACTTGAGCAAAATTAAGTTCCTCATTACTCTACTTTGTACTCCCAACTTCCGGAGAATCCGTTCAACGCCATCACACACCGATCATTAACCTGCGTGAAAGTGAACAACTCACATATTGGACGCCACATATAAGAGTTATCTGAACTCAACATCACCGCTCTTTCTTGACCGCATGTCTGAAACTTGAAAGAATTTCACCGTCGCCCTGTGTCACCCTGAGTCAAATTCGCACTTGTCTCACCCTTCTTCCGATAGTCTCTGGCATGTCCCACGGCTATAGCACTCTGCCTCCTTCTATACTTGTTATCCGCACTTTGCCATGTGCACTGAACATCACATAATATACGGCCATGTACTCTCCCAACTTTTGACAATTTCAGACTTTTTGCCACTTTCTCAGATTCTCCATGGTTAACTCCTGTCCATCAACCGGCACCGATAGACCCAGTCACCAACTTGAATCCGGTACTCGTCAACACTGCTTCAGCACCCCCTGCACACTTTGTCTAACAACATATCTGACCACCAGTGCCTTGGTCTGTCGCTGTGTCCCGTGCTTACCGCACGCCTCGCCGCTATCACCGCGTCAAGCCTCTGCTATCCTGAGGTTCACCATCATGGCTACATCCCCGGGGCATGACTACGGGCACTCCTCCCCATTGACACCGCCACAATACCGCACCCCGGCCTCCCGGGCGCCGGCACACGCTGCCGGCTCCCCCGCGTGCCCATGCTATTATGTTGGCATAGGTTACATCGTGTGTCTACCCCCAATATATATGAGAGGCCTAGGATACAGGTGTCCTATTAGGACACAACTCGTACCCTGTCTACACACAGTCCAAAACCAAGTCCAACTGTAACCTATCTTGTATAATAATATTCGACACAATTCTAACAAACTCCACCTTGGCGAATATTCTTCACCACCTTGAATTCATCCATGCATCAAACCTCCTTGTACATTGTACTTGAGATATGCCATGAGCACCGCTGCTACTCCCAGACTCCATGTGACTCCACCTGCAACTTGTAGTCCCTTCTTTTCTTGACCACAGTCAACACTCGAGCAAAATTAAGTTCCTTGTTACTCTAGTCCGTGCTCCCAACTTCTGGACAATCCGTTCAACGCCATCACACACCGACCATTGTCTGCGTGAAAGTGAACAACTCACGTATTGGACGCCACGTATAAGAGTTAGCTGAACTCAACATCACCGCTCTTTCTTGACCGTCTATCTGAAACTTGAAGGAATTTCACCGTCGCCCTGTGTCACCCTGAGTCAAATTTGCAGTTGTCTCACCCTTCTTCGGGATAGTCTCTGGCATGTCTCACAGCTATAGCACTCCGCCTCCTTCTGTATTTGTCATCTGCACTTTGTCATGTGCACTGAACACCACAGAATATACGGCCATGTACTCTCTCTGTTTTGACAATTCCAGACTTCCCGCCACTTTCTCAGATTCTCCATGGTCAACTCTTGTCCATCAACCAGCACCGATAGACCCAGTCACCAACTCGAACCTGGTACTCGTCAACACTACTTCAGCACCTCCTGCACAATTTTCCTGACCACATGTCTGACCACCAGTGCCTTGGCCTGTCGCTGTGTCCCGTGCTTACTGCACGCCTCACCACTATCGCCGCGTCGAGCCTCTGCTGTCCTGGTCGAGTCTCCCGGGTCACGAACCCCCCCACTCAAACCCCTACTATAGAGAACCACTGATCATCACCGACCGATGCCGAGTATCATGCCTCAATCAGACCACTGGGCCCCAGTCTGATCCACGTGTCTCTCGCTATCCCGCTGAAATAGGCTTCGATTCTCCGATCTTACACCGTAGCCCCTCCATCAGCACCGAGTGAAGTCTTCTGCCAGACTCCATCTCCATCTTCAACATGACTCTATGTAGCTGGCCATGCTACCCCTGCGCCCCGTCGACTTCAAGCTCTCATGTGTGCACTATCTTGAATCAACCCCGCGCCATAGTCTGTTGAAGCCGCACAAGCCCTCAGGCATGCACCACGTGTTTCCACGCCCCAGAAGTCGGCCACCATCGGCATCACGCTCTTGTGTCGTCGTTGCTGAAATCACTGCCGTCTTCTGCTTTGACCGATATCCACGTCGATCCGTCAGACAATCCAGTCCGACCCAGTCAAAATTATCCGACTGCAATCATGCTCCACCCTGCGTAGTATCCACCCGCACATCCATGCATTGCTTGACGCCCTGCGTATGCATGATCCTGCCACGACATGCTCCAGACTCCTTCGAGCCTTATACGCACGTCGCTATCCTTGCCACGCGCACTACAAACCCGCACGCTATCACCCCAAAACACATCATGTGTACAAAGAAATAAAGCCAAAATCCACCACATAAGCCTTCCTGTGCGCACTTAGCCGTGAAGATCAAAAGATCCAAAATCTCCAACTCCACCATGTGCTCCTATAGGCTGTAGGTCCATTAGGCTTCCTATCTCTTCCTCCTGATGACTAGCCTTAGCTTGTTACGTAGCTTCCTTTTTTTCATCCAACAAATCTCACGTAGCTTGTCTCCTATGCCATGGATCACCCTGCGGCTGGTCTTGGCCACGCACGCGCATACGCTGGGCCTTATTGGTTCCTGCTACAGCCCCGCCTAGGGCACGCACCACGCACGGGCCGCTGTAGCCCGCTGCCCTTCAGCCCTGCTCTCCTGGCTGCCTCAGCACCTCTCGCTGCCTAGCGCCCGCATGCAATGCCGCCGCTTGCACTGCTTCGGGTCGGAATCGATCTGCCCTGCTTCAGCCGACACGTGCCGCCACCGCCTTTGCCATTGATCCAATCTCTCCTGTAACAACTGCTACTCATGCCGCTTGACCGGGTACTCCGCGGCCTCGGGATCGCCCGTGCCTCGTTGCACGATGCGCCTGCTCCCGCTGCTACCGCCGTCCCAACATGATCTAGCCGACATGTCTTCTGTCGTTTTCGATCGCTTCTTCATCCTCCAGAACAACGATCCGTGACCTCCTTGAAACTTGCTCATGATACCACTTGTTAGAATAAATCCGAGGTGCTCCATCGATCTACCGAGGACCAAGCAATCACACGACGCACGACACCGAGATTTGTTAACGAGGTTCACTGATATGGCTACATCCCCGGGGCTTGACTATGGGCGCTCCTCCCCATGACACCCCTACAATACCGCACGTCGGCTGCCCGGGCGCCGGCACACGCCGCCGGCTCCCCTTGCGCCGCCTGTGCTATTATGTTGGCATAGGTTACATCGTGTGTCTACCCCCGCTATATATGAGAGGCCTAGGATACAAGTGTCCTACTTGGACACGACTCCATATCCTGTCTACACACCGTATGACTCCAAGTCCAACTGTAACCTAACTTGTACAATAATATTCGACACAACTCTAACAAACTCCACCTTGGTGAATATTCTCCACCACCTTGAATTCGTCAGTGCGTCGAACCTCCATGTACATTGGACTTGAGATACGTCATGAGCACCACTGCTACTCCCAGACTCCATATGACTCCACCTGCAATTGTAGTCCCTTCTCGTCTTCTTCACAATGAACACTAGAGCAAAATTAAGTTCCTCATTACTCTACTTCGTGCTCCCAACTTCCGGAGTATCCATTCAATGCCATCATACACCGACCACTGTCTGCGTGAAAGTGAACAACTCACATATTTGACGCCACATATAAGAGTTACATGAACTCAACATCACCGCTCTTTCATGACCATTTGTCTGAAACTTGAAGGAATTTCACCGTCGCCCTGTGTCACCCAGAGTCAAATTCACAGTTGTCTCACCCTTTTCCCGGATAGTCTCTGACATGTCTCACAACTATAGCACTCCACCTCCTTCTGTATTTGTCATCCGCACTTTACCATGTGCACTGAACACCACAGAATATACAGCCATGTATTCTTTCTATTTTGACAAATCCAGACTTTCCGCCACTTTCTCAGATTCTCCATGGTCAACTCCTGTCCATCAACTAGCACCGATAGACCCAGTCACCAACTTGAATCCGGTACTCGTCAACACTGCTTCAGCACCCCCTGCACACTTTGTGTGACCACACGTCTCACCATTAGTGCCTTGGTCTATCACTGTGTCCCGTGCTTACCGCACGCCTCGCCGCTAACACCGCGTCGAGCCTCTGATGTCCTGGTCGAGTGTTCCGGGTAGCTATCCTACACTGCCTCAACCCCCACTGCAAAGAACCACCGATCATCACCGACCGATGCCGAGTATCACGTCTCCACCAGACCATTGGGCCCCAGTCCGATCCACGTGTCTCTCGCTATCCCGCTGAAATAGGCTTCGATTCTCCAATATCTTACACCGTAGCCCCTCCATCAGCACAGAGTGAAGTCTTCCGTCAAACTCCAGCTCCACCTTCAACACGACTCCATGTAACTGCGCCATGCTACCCCACGCCCTGTCGACTTCAAGCTCTCATGTGTACACTTCCTTGAATCAGCCCCGCGCCTTAGTCTTGTCGAGGCTGCACAAGCCCTCAGGCACGCACCACGTGTTTCCACGCCCCAGAAGTCGGCCACCATCAGCATCACGCTCCTATGTCGTTGTCGCCGAAATCACCGCCGTCTTCTGCTCCACCGACATCCATGTCGATCCATCAGATTGTCCAGTCCGACCCAGCCAAAATTATCCGACTACAACCATGCTCCACCCTACGTCGTGTCCGCCCCGCACATCTCCGTGCATTGCCTTGACACCCTGTGTATACATGATCCTTGTCACGGCGCGCTCCAGACTCCTTCGAGCCTTGCACGCATGTCGCCATCCTTGCTACGCACACCTCATACCCTCACGCAACCATCCATGTACACAAACCTTCTACCAAAGAAATAAAGTCAAAATCTACCGCATAAGCCTTCTGTGTGCACCTCACCATGAAGATCAAATTAAACTCCACCTCGTGCTTCTATAGGCCATGGGTCCATTAACTTTTCCTATCTCTTTATCCTGATGGAATAGCACTGAGTCTACAACATAGCTCTTTTTTTTCTTCCAAACAAATCTCACGTAGCTCACAACGCGCACAATATCCGGGCAAAGCCCTTCCGCTCATGTTCCCCAACTGCATGCATAGGTTGCACCAGGCTGCTCCTTGAGATTCCCGTGCACCTTGACCCACACCATTGCTGCCCCTGGTCTAGGCGCCCTCACGACCGCTTGGCTGCCTAGGCTCAGCAGCCCACCTGCACTGCCCGCCGGCCAGAGCCACGTGCACTAGGGCAACACACCAGATGGATTTGATCCGTCGCCCACCGCTGTCTGTCTCCTCCTAGGTTGTCTCCTGTCCATCAACCGGCATCGATAGACCCAGTCACCAACTTGAATCCGGTACTCGTCAACACTGCTTCAGCACCCCCTGCACACTTTGTCTAACAACATATCTGACCACCAGTGCCTTGGTCTGTCGCTGTGTCCCGTGCTTACCGCATGCCTCGTCGCTGTCACCGCGTCGAGCCTCTGCTATCCTGGTCGAGTCTCCCGGGTAGCTAGCCCCCACTGCATCAACCCCTACTACAGAGAACCACCGATCATCACCGACCGATGCCAAGTATGACGTCTCCATCAGACCATTGGTACCCAGTCTGAAACCACGTGTCTCTCACTATCCCCGCTGAAATAGGCTTCGACTCTCCGTTAACTTACCCCCTAGCCCCTCCATCAGCTCAGAGTGAAGTCGTCCATCAGACTCCAGCTCCACCTTCAACATGAATCGATGGTAGATGATCAGTCCACCCTCGCGCCCCGTCGACTTCAAGCTATCTCATGTGTGCACTGTCTTGAATCAACCTTGCACCATAGTCTTGTCGAAGCCGCACAAGCCCTCGAGCCCGCACCACGTGTTTCCACGCCTCAGAAGTCGGCCACCATCAGCATCACGCTCCTATGTCGTTGTCGCTGAAATCACCACCGTCTTCTACTTTGACCGACATCCCCGTCGATCCGTTAGACAGTCCAGTCCGACCCAGCCGAAATTATCCGACTGCAACCATACTCCACCCTGCGTCGTTTCCACCCGCACATCTCCATGCATTGCCCGACGCCCTGTGTCTGCATGATCCTGACGACGCTCTTGTCCGCGTGCTCCGTTGCGTGTCCACACGCTCCAAGCCATTCAATCAAACCAACCTAGCAAAACTTCCATGCAAACCTGAACGGACAAATCCCTTATCTGCAAATTATCTTGCCCATGTTTGATATATTAACTTCTCTGTGCACCCAGCAGAAAATGAGATCGTAATGATCCATCCCAACCACTCCCGTGCACACGCGTTGGACCTAGCAAGTCCTCTTTTTTTTCTTTAACCAAACAAATCTCACATTTGACCATAGGAACGCACATCTCAATCCGAGCAAACGCACGCATGCCACGCTTGCACACCAGGCCTCCTTCAGCCATTCGGCTCCTCAGGCCTTGGCTACACCTGGGTATTAGGCTAGGCACCCTTGGGCCTGCCGCCCACAGGCCACACGGACTCACCAGCGCATCGTGCAACGACACACTCGGCCGCCGCATGCCCTAGCGCTGTTGGTCCTCATCTCCAGCGCGATACCAGCCGCCACGCGCACTTGTGATCGAACCTCCTGCACGTCGAGCCTCAGACCGCGCCGCGTACGTGCCTGACGCAGCTGCCTGGACCGCCACGCAAGCCATGCTGCAGCGCTTCTGCATGGAACCGACCGAGACTCCCGCTGCCTGTCGTACACCCGTGCGCTGCCGAGAACTCCAGCTGCTAATCGATCTGCCTCCCGCTCCGGATTGCTTCTTGCACTCGCCGACTTCTGCTGCTTCAGAAAATTCCATCGATCGTCCTGTCTTTTCCGTCGACTACCATGAGATTGCCCCCGATCGCCTAACACACCATGGATCGAACTAATTTCTTTCGTAGCCTTCGGCATCATCACCTCTAGATCAACAACCGTAGCCTCAAATCGAACTTAGCTCATGATACCACTTGTTAGAATAAATCCGAGGCGCACCGTCGATCTACCGAGGACCAAGCAATCACACAAGCATGGCACCGAGATTTGTTAACGAGGTTCACCATCATGGCTACATTCCCGGGGCATGACTACGGGCGCTCCCCCCCATGACACCGCTACAATACTGCACCCCGGCCGCTCGGGCGCCGACACATGCCGCCGGCTCCCCCGCGTGCCCGTGCTATTATGTTGGCGTAGGTTACATCGTGTGTCTACCCCCGCTATATATGAGAGGCCTAGGATACAAGTGTCCTGTTAGGACACAACTCCTACACTGTCTACACACAGTCCAAAACCAAGTCCAACTGTAACCTAACTTGTACAATAATATTCGACACAACTCTAACAGCTAGGCCAGCTTCCCGTCTCCTTCTCCTTTTGTTCCCTGCTTCCCTCGTCTCTCCTATAACCCTGCTTCTCTCCCTTCGTTTCTCTCTCAGGGAGCACAGGACGCGCCGGCCATCATGGATTTTGCACCAGAGCTCCATGCCCCTTGCTCGCGAGTGCCCCGCTTCGAGCCTCCTCTGCTTCGCGCCTCCCCGAGCGACAGCGGCTCGTCCCCGCGCAGCCCGTGAGGCACCGGCCTCCTCATCTCCTTGCTGCCACGCGGGACCTCCTTCCCCTCGTCGGAGCCACACATCGGCGACCCCAGGATCGGCGCCTTCTTCTCCCCGTCTCTCCCTTCCTTCTCGTGCGTCTCTCTCTCTCTCGCTCAGTGCCCCTCTCTCTCTCTCTCTCCTCTGCCCAGGAGCAGGAACCATGCCTTGGACGCCAAGCTCCGCTGCTGCCGTCCCGTGCACGCCGCCGTCCAGATTCACCGGTTCCCTGCTGAGGCGCATCGGATCTGGCCGTTCTGGCCGCTTCCAGCCGACCCCGTCGCCGGGAGCCCGCGACAAGCCCGCCGCTGTCGTACTGCTTCACGGAGACGAGGACGAACACAAGCCCCTGCCTCCTCGCCCACTTCGTCCAACTGCACGCGTTGACCAGCGCCAGTGCGTGGGTCGCGCCAGGCCCAGCGCCCCCTTCCGGCCTCACCTCACCGCCATTCCGGGCCATGGCCCATGATGAGAAACCCCCCAGCCTCTCCTGTGCACTATAAGGCCAGCCAGATTCGCCCCAGTGTGTTTTTTTCCTTGCCTACGATTTTGTCCAATTATCCAGAAAACTGCATGTTTACAGATTGCACCCTCATATTCATGCATTTAATAACTCATGAACCGTGCATCAGTTTAAAATGATTTATATATGAAAAAAATTTAGTTTTTCATCTAGTTTCATAATATGCCACTTTCAACCATGTTTGAAATGCTTAAACCTGCTATTTTTTTAATTTTACATAAATGTCATGTTAAAATGATTTATTTCATAACTAAGTAACCGTAGCTCCAATTTTAATAAACTTTATATGTAAATGGGGTGGAAAATGCATAGATTAACTTGGTGCACTTTATTTCCCTGTTTAACAAATCTAAAATATGGTTTAGGGCAGAACAGTACCAATTCCAAAATATGCATATCAGGACTTTCCGGAATTGTTATTTGTTGTTCCGGCCTCATTTAAACTTGCCTAGATAGGTAGTTTAATTATGCTTCACCTCTTGCCATGTTTAACAACATTTAATATTGTTTGGTAGCTTAAACAAGATTAAACTAAATATGTCAATGTGGTGTTTTGTCAATATGCAACTCGTTGCATATTGAGCTCGACTTAACTTGTAGTACTGTTTGTTGCACTTTGCCATGCCATGCCTCTTTAAACCGGACATGCATCATACTTGATTGTGCATCATGCCATGTTTATGTGATGTTTGTTTACCATGTTGTTTGCTTCTTTCTGGTGTTGCTTCTTCTTGATAGTTCCGGTAACGTTGCGATTGTGAGGATTCGTTCGACTACGCCCTCATCTCCTTGCTGCCTCGCGGGACCTCCTTCCCCTCGTCGGAGCCACACATCAGTGACCCCAGGACCATTGCCTTCTTCTCCCCGTTGCTACCTCTTGAGCATTGCATTGGATTTCCCCGAAGAGAAGAGGATGATGTAGTAAAGTAGCGTAAGTCTTTCCCTCAATTTTTGAGAACCAAGGTATCAATCCAGTAGGAGATCACGCATGAGTCCCTCGTACCTACACAAAACGATAGCTACTCACAACCAACGCGATTAGGGGTTGTCAATCCCTTCACGGTCACTTACGAGGGTGAGATCTGATAGAGATGATAAATAATATTTTTGGTATTTTTGATATAGAGATGCAAAGTGAAAAGTAAAAGGCAAAGTAAAAACAAAGCAAGTAATAAAGTAATGGAGATTGATATAATGAGAATAGACCCGGGGCCATAGGTTTCACTAGTGGCTTCTCTCAAGAGCATAAGTATTCTACGGTGGATGAACAAATTACTGTTGAGCAATTGATAGAAAAGCAAATAATTATGAATTATCTAGGTATGATCATATATATCGGCATCACGTCCGAGACAAGTAGATCGAAACGATTCTGCATCTACTACTATTACTCCACTCATCGACCGCTATCCAGCATGCATCTAGAGTATTAAGTTAAAAACAGAGTAACGCCTTAAGCAAGATGACATGATGTAGAGGGATAAATTCATGCAATATGATAAAAACCCCATCTTGTTATCCTCGATGGCAACAATACAATACGTGCCTTGCTGCCCCTGCTGTCACTGGGAAAGGACACCGCAAGATTGAACCCAAAGCTAAACACTTCTCCCATTGCAAGAACTACCAATCTAGTTGGCCAAGCCAAACGGATAATTCGAAGAGACTTGCAAAGATAACTCAATCATACATAAAAGAATTCAGAGAAGATTCAAACATTATTCATAGATAAGCTGGATCATAAACCCACAATTCATCGATCTCAACAAACACACCGCACAAAGAAGATTACATTGAATAGATCTCCACAAGAGAGGGGGAGAACATTGTATTGAGATCCAAAAAGAGAGAAGAAGCCATCTAGCTACTAGCTATGGACCCGAAGGTCTAAAGTAAACTACTCACACTTCATCGGAGAGGCTATGGTGTTGATGTAGAAGCCCTCCGTGGTAGATGCCCCCTCCGGCGGAGCTTCGAAACAGGCCCCAAGATGGGATCTCGTGGATACAGAAAGTTGCGGTAGTGGAATTAGGTTTTTGGCTCCGTATCTGATCTGACGGGGGTACGTAGGTATATATAGGAGGAAGGAGTACGTCGGTGGAGCAACAGGGGGCCCACATGGCAGGGGGGCGCGCCCTAGGGGGGGCGCCCCCACCCTCGTGACCGCCTCTTTTGTTCCTTGGAGCAAGGTCCAAGTCTCCTGGATCACGTTCAGTGAGAAAATCACGTTCCCGAAGGTTTCATTCCGTTTGGACTCCGTTTGATATTCTGTTTCTTCGAAATACTAAAATAGGCAAAAAACATCAATTCTGGGCTGGGCCTCCGGTTAATAGGTTAGTCCCAAAAATAATATAAAAGTCGAAAATAAAGCCCAATATAGTCCAAAATAGTAGATAAAGTAACATGGAGCAATAAAAAATTATAGATACGTTGGAGACGTATCAAGCATCCCCAAGATTAATTCCTGCTTGTCCTCGAGTAGGTAAATGATAAAAAAGAATTTTTGATGCGGAGTGATACTTTGGCATAATTTCAATGTAAATCTTCTTAATTGTGGCATGAATATTCAGATTCGAAAGATTCAAGACAAAAGTTTATATTAACATAAAAGTAATAATACTTCAAGCATACAAATCAAAGCAATCATGTCTTCTCAAAATAACTTGGCCAAAAGAAAGTTATCCCTACAAAATCATATAGTCTGCTAAACTTTATCTTCATCACACAAAGTATTTAATCATGCACAACCCCGATGACGAGCCAAGCAATTGTTTCATACTTTAATAATCTCAAACTTTTTCAACTTTCACGCAATACATGAGCGTGAGCCGTGGACATAGCACTATAGGTGGAATAGAATGGTGGTTGTGGAGAAGACAAAAAGGAGAAGATAGTCTCACATCAACTAGGCGTATCAATGGGCTATGGAGATGCCCATCAATAGATATCGATGTGAGTGAGTAGGGATTGCCATGCAACGGATGCTCTAGATCTATAAGTATATGAAAGCTCAACAAAAGAAACTAAGTGGGTGTGCATCCAACTTTCTTGATCACGAAGATCTAGGGCACTTTTGAGGAAGCCCATCATTGTAATATACAAGCCAAGTTCTATAATGAAAAATTCCCACTAGTATGAAAGTGACAACATATGAGACTCTCTATCATGAAGATCATGGTGCTACTTTGAAGCACAAGTGTGGTAAAAGGATAGTAGCATTGTCCCTTCTCTCTTTTTCTCTCATTTTTTATTTGGGCCTTTTCTATTTATTTTTATGGCCACTCTTTTTTTTATTTTGTCCGGAGTCTCATCCCGACTTATGGGGGAATCATAGTCTTCATCATCCTTTCCTCACTGGGACAATGCTCTAATAATGATGATCATCACACTTTTATTTTTCTTACAACTCAAAAATCACAACTCAATACTTAGAACAAAATATGACTCTATATGAATGCCTCCGGCGGTGTACCGGGATATGCTATGAATCAAGAGTGACATGTATGAAAGAATTATGAACGGTGGCTTTGCCACAAATACAATGTCAACTACATGTTCATGCAAAAAGCAATATGACAAAAGTAATGTATGTCATATGAACGGAGTGGTGGAAAGTTGCATGGCAATATACCTCGGAATGGCTATGGAAATGCCATGATAGGTAGGTATGGTGGCTGTTTTGAGGAAGGTATATGGTGGGTGTATGATACCGGTGAAAAGTGCGCGGTATTAGAGAGGCTAGCAATGGTGGAAGGGTGAGAGTGCGTATAATCCATGGACTCAACATTAATCAAAAGAACTCATGCACTTGTTGCAAAAATTTAGAAGTCATCAAAAACCAAAGCATTACACGCATACTCCTAGGGGTATAGATTGGTAGGAAAAGACCATCGCTCGTCCCCGACTGCCACTCATAAGGAAGACAATAAATAAATAAAATTGTGCTCTGACTTCATCACAAAGCGGTTCACCATACGTGCATGCTACGGGAATCACCAACTTCAACACAAGCATTCTTTAAATTCATAATCACCCCAACTAGCATTGCTTTGATATTATCACCTCCATATCTCAAAACAATTATCAAGCATCAAACTTCTCTTAGTATTCAACGCACTCAAAAGAAAGTTTCACATATCTTGAATACCAAGTAAATTATCTTTAAGCAAATTACCATGCTATTAACAACTCTCAAAATAATCTAAGTGAAGCATGAGAGATCAATAGTTTCTTTAAACAAATCCACCACCGTGCTCTAAAAGATCTAAGTGAAGCACTAGAGCAAAAATTATTACGCTCAAAAGGTATAAGTGAAGCACTATGAGCAAAACTATCAAGCTCAAAAGATATAAGTGAAGTACTATGAGCAAAACTATCAAGCTCAAAACATATAAGTGAAGCACATAGAGTATTCTAGCAAATTCCAAATCATGTATGGCTCTCTCAAAAGGTGTGTACAGCAAGGATGATTGTGGTAAACTAACAAGCAAAGACGCAAATAATACAAGACGCTCCAAGCAAAACACATGACATGTGGTGAATAAATATATAGCTCCAAGTAAATTACCGATGGAAGTAGACGAAAGAGGGGATGCCTTTTGGGGCATCCCCAAGCTTTGACTTTTTGGTGTCCTTGGATTTTCTTGGGGGTTCCATGGGCATCCCCAAGCTTAGGCTCTTAACACTCTTTGTTCCATAATCCATCAAAAGAATTCACCCAAAACTTGAAAACTTCACAACACAAAACTCAATAGAAATCTCGTGAGCTCCGTTAGTGAAAGAAAACAAAAGACTACTTTAAGGTAATGTAATGAACTCATTCTTTATTTATATTGGTGTTAAACCTACTGTATTCCAACTTCCTTATGGTTTGTAAACTAATTTATTAGCCATAGATGCATTGAAATAAGCAAACAACACATGAAAAACAGAATCTGTCAAAAACAGAACAGTCTGTAGCAATCTATAACTAACGCAAACTTCTGGAACTCTAAAATTTCTACCAAAATAGGAAGTACTGGAAAATTTGTTTATTGATCAGTAGAAAAAATAATAAATGCAAAAGCACGTTTCTGTGATTTATTGAATTTTTTCTCATGAGCGCAAAGTTTTTGTTTTTCAGCAGAATCAAATCAACTATCATCGTAGCTTATCCTATAGGTTCTACCTGGCACAAACACTAATTAAAAGATAAAAACACATCTAAACAGAAAGTAGAAACAAAATTTAACACTAAACAGGAACAAAAACAAAGAACAAAAAATAAAATTGGGTTGCCTCCCAACAAGCGCTATCATTTAACGCCCCTAGCTAGGCATAAAAGCAAGGATAGATCTAACGAGTGCCATTTTTGGCACTTGATGCATAAGTAGCAAGAGAGGATCTCCTTTCTATGTCATTCATCCTTCTATTATGATTAAGAACATTGCCATTAATGGATGAGGTGAGATTAAGCACATTACGAAATTTGCATCTAAGCTAGACTTCATCTCTTTGATAATTTCATTTTGATAAAAGCACAAGAGGGTAGTTGATTCAACTTTATCATTTAAGGGGTGCCCGAATATGGTTTTCATTTTTTCATAGGTATCTATAGCATCCCCTTCAAGAAAACCTTCTTCAAAAATAGAATCTAGAACTTGTTTTAAAGAAGCAGGCAAGCCAACATAGAAACTTTTTAAATAAACCTCAATTTGATATTGTGGCACATAACTAGCCCGAATCCTTAATAACCTATCCCAAGCATCTTTTAAAGATTCATCAAGTAAATAGCGAAAGATTCCGGAATCATCATCATCAAAATTATCTAAATTCTCATTGGTGATCCCGGCGGGTCTTTCCGTAGCATCATTGTTTATGAGCTTAGAAAGGATAAAGGGTTATCCAAGGCACTAGAACTTGGGAGAAATCCCTTAGTTCTTTTTGATTCGGCCATGGCAACGAGAAGGCAAACGAGAAAAAAAGCAAAAGGGAAAGAGAGGAGGAGATTGGGAAAGAGAGGGCGAATAAAACGACAAGGGTGAAGTGGGGGAGAGGAAAATGAGAGGCAAATAATGTAATGCGAGAGATAGGGATTGTGATGGGTACTTGGTATAGTTGACTTTTGCGCAAACTCCCCGGCAACGGCGCCAGAAATCCTTCTTGCTACCTCTTGAGCACTTTGTTGGATTTCCCGAAGAGGAGAGGATGATGTAGTGAAGTAGCGTAAGTATTTCCCTCAGTTTTTGAGAACCAAGGTATCAATCCAGTAGGAGATCACGCACGAGTCCCACGTACCTACACAAAACGATAGCTACTCGCAACCAGCGCGATTAGGGGTTGTCAATCCCTTCACGATCACTTACGAGGGTGAGATCTGATAGAGATGATAAATAATATTTTTGGTATTTTTGATATAGAGATGCAAAGTGAAAAGTAAAAGGCAAAGTAAAAACAAAGCAAGTAATAAAGTAATGGAGATTGATATAATGAGAATAGACCCGGGGGCCATAGGTTTCACTAGTGGCTTCTCTCAAGAGCATAAGTATTCTACGGTGGGTGAACAAATTATTGTTGAGCAATTGATAGAAAAGCGAATAATTATGATGTTATCTAGGTATGATCATGTATATAGGCATCACGTCCGAGACAAGTAGATCGAAACGATTCTGCATCTACTACTATTACTCCACTCATCGACCGCTATCCAGCATGCATCTAGAGTATTAAGTTAAAAACATAGTAACGCCTTAAGCAAGATGACATGATGTAGAGGGATAAATTCATGCAATATGATAAAAACCCCATCTTGTTATCCTCGATGGCAACAATACAATACGTGCCTTGCTGCCCCTGCTGTCACTGGGAAAGGACACCGCAAGATTGAACCCAAAGCTAAACACTTCTCCCATTGCAAGAACTACCAATCTAGTTGGCCAAACCAAACGGATAATTTGAAGAGACTTGCAAAGATAACTCAATCATACATAAAAGGATTCAGAGAAGATTCAAATATTATTCATAGATAAGCTGGATCATAAACCCACAATTCATCGGTCTCAACAAACACACCGCAAAAAGAAGATTACATCGAATAGATCTCCACAAGAGAGGGGGAGAACATTGTATTGAGATCCAAAAAGAGAGAAGAATCCATCTAGCTACTAGCTATGGACCCGAAGGTCTGAAGTAAACTACTCACACTTCATCGGAGAGGCTATGGTGTTGATGTAGAAGCCCTTTGTGGTAGATGCCCCCTCTGGCGGAGCTCCGGAACAGGCCCCAAGATGGGATCTCGTGGATACAGAAAGTTGCGGCGGTGGAATTAGGTTTTTGGCTCCGTATCTGATCTGACGGGGGTACGTAGGTATATATAGAAGGAAGGAGTACATCGGTGGAGCAACAAGGGGCCCACGAGGCAGGGGGCATGCCCTAGGGGGGCCCTACCCTCGTGACCGCCTCTTTTGTTCCTTGGAGCAGGGTCCATGTCTCCTAGATCACGTTCGGTGAAAAAATCACGTTCCTGAAGGTTTCATTCCATTTGAACTCCGTTTGATATTCCGTTTCTTCGAAATACTGAAATAGGCAAAAAAACAGCAATTCTGGGCTGGGCCTCCGGTTAATAGGTTAGTCCCAAAAATAATATAAAAGTGGAAAATAAAGCCCAATATAGTCCAAAACAGTAGATAAAGTAGCATGGAGCAATCAAAAATTATAGATACGTTGGAGACGTATCACCCGTCTCTCCCTTCCTTCCCGTGCGTCTCTCTCTCTCTCTCGCTCAGTGCCCCTCTCTCTTTCTCTTCTCTGCCCAGGAGCAGGAACCATGCCTTGGACGCCAAGCTCCGCCGTTGCCGTCCCGTGCGCGCCGCCGTCCAGATTCGCCGGTTCCCTGCTTAGGCGCACCGGATCTGGCCGTTCCAGCCGCTTCCCGCCGACCCCGTCGCCAGGAGCCCGCGACAAGTCCGCCGCCATCGTACTGCTTCACGGAGACGAGGACGAACACAAGCCCCTGCCTCCTCGCCCGCTTCGTCCAACTGCACGCGTTGACCAGCACCACTCTTTCCCCTCCCCCCTTTCCTTCTCCACCAAGGCAAGAGGGGGGAGTCCTACTCCCGGTGGGAGTAGGACTCCTCCAGGTGCACCCCTTGGGGGCCGGCCGCACCTCCCCCTCCCTCCTTTATATACGGGGGCAGGGGGGGCACCCTAGAACACACAAGTTGATCTACGTGATCATTCCTTAGCCGTGTGCGGTGCCCCCCTCCACCATATTCCACCTCGGGCATATCGTCGCAGAGTTTAGGCGAAGCCCTGCCCCGGTAGAACATCATCATCGTCACCACGCCGTCGTGCTGACGTGGGTTGCGCCAGGCCCAGCGGCCCCCTTCCGTCCTCACCTCACCGCAATTTTGGGCCATGGCCCATGGTGAGAAACCCCCCAGCCTCTCTTGTGCACTATCGGGCCAGCCAGATTCGGCCCAGTGTGTTTTTTCCCTTGCCTGCGATTTTGTCCAATTATCCAGAAAACTGCATGTTTACAGATTGCACCCTCATATTCATGCATTTAATAACTCATGAACCGTGCATCTGTTTAAAATGATTTATATATGCAAAAGGCTTAGTTTTTCATCTAGTTTCATAATATGCCACTTTCAACCATGTTTGAAATGTTTAAACCTACTGTTTATTTAATTTTACATAAATGTCATGTTAAAATGATTTATTTCATAACTAAATAACCGTAGCTCCAATTTTAATAAACTTTATATGTGAATGGGGTGGAAAAATGCATAGATTAACTTGGTGCACTTTATTTCCCTGTTTAACAAATCTAAAATATGGTTTAGGGCAGAATAGTACCAATTCCAAAATATGCATATGAGGATTTTCCGGAATTGTTGTTTGTTGTTCCGGCCTCATTTAAACTTGCCTAGATAGGTAGTTTAATTATGCTTCACCTGTTGTCATGTTTAACAACATTTAATATTGTCTGGTAGCTTAAAGGAGATTAAACTAAATATGTCAATGTGGTGTTTTGTAAATATGGAACTTGTTGCATATTGAGCTCCACTTAACTTGTAGTACTCTTTGTTGCACTTTGCCATGCCATGCCTCTTTAAACCGGACATGCATCATACTTGATTGTGCATCATGCCATGTTTATGTGATGTTTGTTTACCATGTTGTTTGCTTCTTTCCGGTGTTGCTTCTTCTTGATAGTTCCGGTAACGTTGCGATTGTGAGGATTCGTTCGACTATGCCCGTTCATCTTCTTCATGGACTCGTTATTCTTCCTAGCGGGATTTCAGGCAAGATGACCGTCACCTTGGATCTCACTACTATCATTGCTATGTTAGTTGCTTCGTTCTATCGCTATGTTGCGCTATCTATCTCTTGTTCATCAAGCCTCCCAAATTGCCATGTCAGCCTATAACTTTTTTCACCGTTCCTAGCAAACCGTTGCTTGGCTATGTTACCGCTTTGCTCAGCCCCTCTTATAGCGTTGTTAGTTGCAGGTGAAATTGAAGATTGCTCCATGATGGACATGATTATGTTGGGATATCACAATATCTCTTATTTAATTAATGCATCTATATACTTGGTAAAGGGTGGAAGGCTCGACCTTATGCTTGGTGTTTTGTTCCACTCTTGCCGCCCTAGTTTCTGTCATACCGGTGTTATGTTCCTTGATTTTTGCGTTCCTTACGCGGTTGGGTGATTTATGGGACCCCCTTAATAGTTTGCTTTGAATAAAATTCCTCCAGCAAGGCGCAACCTTGGTTTTACCATTTGCCTCACCTAGCCCTTTTTTTCCTTGGGTTTCCGGAGCCCGAGGGTCATCTTTATTTTCCACCCCGGGCCAGTTCCCCTCCGAGTGCTGGTCCAAACCGAGCGATGTCTGGCGCCCCCTGGGTAACCAGGGTCTATGCCAACCCGACATCTGGCTCATCCGGTGTGCCATGAGAACGAGATATGTGCAGCTCCTATCGGGATTTGTCGGCACATCGGGTGGCTTTGCTGGTCTTGATTTACCATTGTTGAAATGTCTTGTAAACCGGGATTCCGAGACTGGTCGGGTCTTCCTAGGAGAAGGAATATCCTTCGTTGACTGTGAGAGCTTGTGATGGGCTAAGTTGGGACACCCTGCAGGGTATAAACTTTCGAAAGCTGTGCCCGCGGTTATGTGGCAGATGGGAATTTGTTAATGTCCGGTTGTAGATAACTTGACACCAGATCCGAATTAAAACGCATCAACCGTGTGTGTAGCCGTGATGGTCTCTTCGGAGTCCGGGAAGTGAACACGGTTGTGGGTTATGTTTGACGTAAGTAGGAGTTCAGGATCACTTCTTGATCATTGCTAGCTTCACGACCGTTCCTTTGCTTCTCTTCTCGCTCTTATTTGCGTATGTTAGCCACCATATATGCTTAATCGCTGCTGCAACCTCACCACTTTACCCATTCCTTACCCATTAAGCTTTGCTAGTCTTGATACCCATGGTAATGGGATTGCTGAGTCCTCGTGGCTCACAGATTACTACAACAATAGTTGCAGGTACAGGTTATGCGATGATCATGACACGAGAGTGATGTTTGCTTGTCTTGGAGTTCTTCTTCTGCTTCTTCTTCGATCAGGGGATACGTTCCAGGTCGGCAGCCTGGGCTAGCAGGGTGGATGTCGTTTGAGTTTCTGTTTGTGTTTCATCCGTAGTCGGATGTTGATCTTATGTATGATATATTGATGTATTCTTGCGGCATTTGTATGCCTTGTATGTATCCCAATCTATTATGTAATTTTGATGTTATGATATCCACCTTGCAAAAGCGTTTCAATATGCGGGTCTATCCTTGGTGGGACCTTCGAGTTCCTCTTGGATAGGGTCGCATATTGGGCGTGACAAGTTGGTATCAGAGCCTCGACCGACCATAGGAGCCCCCTTGATTGTTGGCCGTTGTTGAGTCTAGAAGAAAACTATTTTGAGTCTGAGGATTATATATATCAGAGAGTAGGATTCTTTTTACTCCTCAGCCCCCTTCGTCGCTCCGGTGAGGTCTCCTGACGTAGATGTTTTGTCTTTCCTCTCCTCAAATTTCACTAATTTTTTTTAGGATCACGCGGGTATCTTGGGATCATTCCAATATTCTTATGACGAGATCATTATTCTTGGTGCCTCCTGACATTTAGGGGTTGTGGCAGTGTCCCGGGGAGTTGAGCTCCGAGGTGTTGTCGTCATAATTTTATTGTTGCAGTTCCGGAATACCTGTGTTTTGCCAACATCGAAAATCTCTTTTATGCAGTATTGCCATAGCTCGTATAACGGATGCTTTTCGAAGGTTGAGGTACACGATTTCCGGAGTTTTCTTGGTTATGTGTTGACGGATGGATACAGCTGGATGTAGGGATTGTTAGTTTGGGTGAGATATATTGCTTCCCCGGTATCCCCAACACCAGATTGCATAACCATAAAGTTTTGGGAGTTTATAGGTGGGAATTCAAGTAGCTCCTAGAATATCTTTCTGACAGATGCATGATATGGGATTGGGTAAATCTCTATCATATGTATTTATTCCGGCTTATTTCTGGAAGCCAATCCTTTGTTTTGTTTTGAGTTGTGGTATTCGAGTTGCTTCAATGTCAAGTGTTGATTCCATACCTTTCCTAAGCGGTGTTCGCATATTTCTATGAGAGTGGTAATCCTTCTTGATCATTGAGGTTGTCATGTTAATTATTTTCCAACCGGTGTGCTTCTCTCCAGGCTAATACTATCATTTTTCCCATTCGCGAGATAATTTCTAAGTTTTCTCAACGGTATCCATTCCATCTGCCCAAGTTGCCTTTGTTTTCCCATCCTCCCACCCTTTTCTTCAAGGACTCAGATTTCTTAATCAAGTATTCTTTTATTGATGTGAAGTCTCTCCATTCTTTTCCGTCAATGCTCTTATCCGGTGATTCTCAGGAAGATACTAACAGAGCTTCAAGTTCATCATTCTTCATTCTCGTATTCTTTTTCGGTGGATTTAACTCAAGCTTTCGCTGTTGATCATATCTCTTCCTTTCGTTTCACATATCTTCCCATGTGAATTTCTTATCCAAGGCTCTCTTATTTATTCACCTTTCCTAGTTCATATCCGGAGTGTTGAAGATATCTCGGAAGATTCGTGTTTCCATTCTCAATTGGTTCAAGTTATTTTGAGGCTCTTATCTCATTCAAGCCATTTAATTCTACCGGTGCAATCTCTCTTCTAAATCGTTCAAAAGTGTATCTTCTGAGTGGGCCCTAACCCACAGGTCTTTTCCCAGGATCTTACCTGACTCTTCTAATTTTCCCGGAGCTATTCCCAAATTCCTTTCGAAGTTTGACGTAAGAATGAATTTTCATCAGTCATATTATTTCTTCTAGATCACTTTCAAAATATTTTCATCGTTGGTTCATACTTTCTAATTTTCTCTTGGAGTATCTCAACAATTCATGGTGGTGTTTCCCATCGTCATTCTCAACATTTGAAGACCGAAGAAGAGTTTTCCTCCAAATCTTATCCGTTCTCTCAAAGATTCATGATTCTAGCTTGATGCCATCCTCTCATAATTATTTTTGATTGTGAGAATTCTTTTCACCTATCTGGATCTATTCAGGAGTCTTTTCAGTTTGATTCTCCGGAGCACATCATCTCAGAATCATTCATTCCATCCTTCAGCTCTCCTTATCCAAATCTTACCGGTGCATCGCTCATGTTTTCTCTAATCAGCTCGTGATCTCTTCGTTCTCTTGTATCAAATTTCCTCAAGTATCTTCATTCGTTCTCTAATTCTTACTGGTGATTCACCCCTTTACTTCGTTCGTTTTCAATTCTTACGGTGGTTCATTCAACATTCCTCTTCCTTTGTTATCATACCAATTAATTCGTTCTTTCTCGTTCTTTCTAAATCCTACCAGTGGTTTGTTCAAGTTTTTCCCAAGTATATGCTATATCTCTCTTAATCATTTCTACGAGAATAAGTAGTATGCCAAATCCGTTGCTTGTCATCAATTTAAATTGTTGAAGGATATGCATAACGTAGTTCTTATTATTGTTTTAAGTGATCTAGTTTCTTCTTTCCGGAGTTGTTCATCATGTCACATTTCTCGGTTCGAGATACTTCATCTTTTCTTTTCCGGAGTTCCAAGTTTTCCGCATTATCTCGTCGCGAAGCTCCATCTAAATTATTGCAAGGCTTCACCTGGTGTTATCATTTCTATTATTTGTTTTCGTAGTGGCAGAATTTCACCTCAATGTTTAGAAGTTTTCCATATGCCCACTACAAGCTTATTCGTTTTGTTGTTGGTTTTCCAACAACCCCGTTGTAACCTTCTTGGAAGGGTGCTTTCCAAGCTCATTTGTGGTAGAAGTTGGCATTTTCTTCTCCATTCTGTTATTCCAATGATATATCTTCTATTCTTTCTTCCGGAGGCATTGTGATGTTGCTCTTTTCACTCATCATCTCGAATTGTGAGGATCGCGTTCTTTTCATGCTTATCCATTTAACCGGAGTGTTGTGTCATCTCTTCAAGTTCTTTCCATCTTATCAAGTTTTCCTTCTTCTTTCAGTCGGAGTGCTGCCCAAATTATATCAATCTTATTCCTTCTCTATCTAGTTCAACCGGAGTGGTTTCAATATCTATCTTATCACTAAACCTCTAGGTTCTCGTCGTATCCCTTGTTCCTCTTTCCTAACGGAGTGTTTTCAACTTTGTTCATCTTCGTTGTTTTCTTTCTTTCATTTTGCTCCACCTCTCAAGGTTCATGGTTTCACTCGTTTGTCGAAGAAGCAACTTAGTTTTACCTCTTATCTTCCTCTTTCTTTTCCCTCCGGTGTCATCCTAGATCTCGGGACGACATCCTCTCGTAGTGGTGGAGTGTTGTAACGCCCCGGATGTAATTTTCCATAATTGTAACTCCAACTCTTGCCTTTTCCGGAGATGTGATATGATATTTCCTTCGTGGTTGGGTTTTGTCTTTTGTTTTTGCATTTTATTCATGTCATGCATTTCATCTCATAGCATCATGCGCATTGCATCTGCATGTCTTCATAAAGCTGGCATCCGTTCGTAGTTGGTGTGTTCCCCCCTTTCCTTAGTTGTCCCTTTCGAGAGCAACCGTTCATTTGTTGTCCGACCGTTTGAGCCTCTCTGCACAGCTGCCAACCACCTCCGCAACCTAGTCCGTAAGCTGTCCCCAATCCGACCCGAATAGTCGTGACCATTGGATTCGGATCATCCCCAAACATCTACAAAACATCTCTGTTTCTTATTTGGAATCCCTAGCTATTTATTTGCGACCATCCAATTAAGGTCGGAGGGACCAGAAGCACCTAACCAAAATTCACCTACTATATAATCAGCCTACCTAACCCCAGAACCTAGCCGTCCCATTCATTCCATTCCCGCAGCCCACCGCCGCTACTCTCTGGCATCTCCTCGGGATCTCCTCCTGATCCAATCTCCCCGACCACCTTCCTTGTTTTTTGTCGACGCCTAATCCTCAGTCTCCACTGCCCATCGCCCGAGCCAACGAGAGTCCAGCCCTAGCCTCCACCTCTCCTGCAGCCCCGTACGCTCCTCTGCCCGACCTCCGCGCGCCGATAGCCGGTGAGCAACAGCCCAAGGCCGAGCAGCCATGCGCCTATGGCCTCACGCTCCTGCAACCGATGCCTGAGGCATTTGTTTTCCCCTGCACCGCGTCGACCGCATCGAGCAGCACCTCGAGGCCGAGCAGCTCCTCCGTGCTAATCCACCAGGCCAGCCTCCTATCTCCTTCTCCTTCTGTTCCCTCCTTCCCTTGTCTCTCCTGTAACCCTGCTTCTCTCCCTTTGTTTCTCTCTCAGGGAGCACAGGACGCGCCGACCATCATGGATTTTGCACCGGAGCTCCATGGCCCTTGCTCGCGAGTGCCCCGCTTCGAGCCTCCTCTTCTTCGTGCCTCCCCGAGCGGCAGCGGCTCCTCCCCACGCAGCCCGTGAGGCACCGGCCTCCTCATCTCCTTGCTGCCTCGCAGGACCTCCTTCCCCTCGTCGGAGCCACACATCGGCGACCCCAGGACCATCGCCTTCTTCTACCCGTCTCTCCCTTCCTTCCCGTGCGTATCTCTCTCGCTCAGTGCCCCTCTCTCTCTCTTCTCTTCCCAAGAGCAGGAACCATGCCTTGGATGCCAAGCTCCGCCGTTGCCATCCCGTGCGCGCCGCCGTCCAGATTCGCCGGTTCCCTGCTGAGGTGCACCGGATCTGGCCGTTCCGGCCGCTTCCCGCCGACCCCGTCACCAGGAGCCAGCGACAAGTCCACCGCCGTCATACTGCTTCACAGAGACGAGGACGAACACAAGCCCCTGCCTCCTCGCCCGCTTCGTCCAACTGCACGTGTTGACCAGCGCCAGCGCGTGGGTCGCGCCAGGCCTAGCGCCCCCCTTCCGGCCTCACCTCACCGCAATTCCGGGCCATGGCCCATGGTGAGAAACCCCCCAGCCTGTCATGTCCACTATCGGGCTAGCCAGATTCGGCCCAGTGTGTTTTTCCTTGCCTGCGATTTTGTCCAATTATCCAGAAAACTGCATGTTTACAGATTGCACCCTCATATTCATGCATTTAATAACTCATGAATCATGCATCGGTTTAAAATGATTTATATATGCAAAATGCTTAGTTTTTCATCTAGTTTCATAATGTGCCACTTTCAAGCATGTTTCAAATGTTTAGACCTGCTGTTTATTTAATTTTATATAAATGTCATGTTAAAATGATTTATTTCATAACTAAATAAGTGTTGCTCCAATTTTAATAAACTTTATATGTAAATGGGGTGGAAAAAATGCATAGATTAACTTGGTGCACTTTATTTCCCTGTTTAACAAATCTAAAATATGGTTTAGGACAGAACAGTACCAATTCCAAAATATGCATATGAGGATTTTCCGGAATTGTTGTCTGTTGTTCCGGCCTCGTTTAAACTTGCCTAGATAGGTAGTTTAATTATGCTTCACCTCTTGCCATGTTTAACAACATTTAATATTGTTTGGTAGCTTAAACGAGATGAAACTAAATATGTCAATGTGGTGTTTTGTTAATATGCAACTCGTTGCATATTGAGCTCCACTTAACTTGTAGTACTGTTTGTTGCACTTTGCCATGCCATGCCTCTTTAAACCGGACATGCATCATACTTGATTGTGCATCATGCCATGTTTATGTGATGTTTGTTTACCATGTTGTTTGCTTCTTTCCGGTGTTGCCTCTTCTTGATAGTTCCGGTAATGTTGCGATTGTGAGGATTCGTTCGACTACGCCCGGTCATCTTCTTCATGGACTCGTTCTTCTTCCTAGCGGGATTTCAGGCAAGATTAGTTCGACTACGCCCGGTCATCTTCTTCATGTCACCTTGGATCTCACTACTATCATTGCTATATTAGTTGCTTCGTTCTACCGCTATGTTGCGCTACCTATCTCTTGTTCATCAAGCCTCACAAATTGCCATGTCAGCCTCTAACTTTTTTCACCCTTCCTAGCAAACCGTTGCTTGGCTATGTTACCGCTTTGCTCAGCCCCTCTTATAGCGTTGTTAGTTGCAGGTGAAGTTGAAGATTGCTCCATGGTGGACAAGATTATGTTGGGATATCACAATATATCTTATTTAATTAATGCATCTATACTTGGTAAAGGGTGGAAGGCTCGGCCTTATGCCTGGTTTTTTGTTCCACTCTTGCCGCCCTAGTTTCCGTCATACCGGTGTTATGTTCCTTGATTTTGCGTTCCTTACGCGGTTGGGTGATTTATGGGACTCCCTTGATAGTTTTCTTTGAATAAAACTCCTCCAGCAAGGCCCGACCTTGGTTTTACCATTTGCCTCACCTAGCCCTTTTTTTCCTTGGGTTTCCGGAGCCCGAGGGTCATTTTTATTTACCCCCCTGGGCCAGTTCTCCTCCGAGTGCTGGTCCAAACCGAGCGATGTCCGGCACCCCCTGGGCAACCAGGGTCTATGCCGACCCGACGTCTGGCTCATCCGGTGTGCCCTGAGAAGGAGATATGTGCAGCTCCTATTGGGATTTGTCGGCACATCGGGTGGCTTTGCTAGTCTTGTTTTACCATTGTCGAAATGTCTTGTAAACCGGGATTCCGAGACTGATCGGGTCTTCCTGGGAGAAGGAATATCCTTCGTTGACCGTGAGAGCTTGTGATGGGCTAAGTTTGGACACCCCTGTAGGGTATAAACTTTCGAAAGCCATGCCCGCGGTTATGTGGCAGATGGGAATTTGTTAATGTCCGGTTGTAGATAACTTGACACCAGATCCGAATTAAAATGCATCAACCGCGTGTGTAGCCGTGATGGTCTCTTTTCGGCGGAGTCCGGTAAGTGAACACAGTTTTGGGTTATGTTTGACGTAAGTAGGAGTTTAGGATCACTTCTTGATCATTGCTAGCTTCACAACCGTTCCTTTGCTTCTCTTCTCGCTCTTATTTGCGTATGTTAGCCACCATATATGCTTAGTCGCTGCTGCAACCTCACCACTTTACCCCTTCCTTACCCATTAAGCTTTGCTAGTCTTGATACCCATGGTAATGGGATTGCTGAGTCCTCGTGGCTCATAGATTACTACAACAACAGTTGCAGGTACATGTTATGCGATGATCATGATGCGAGAGCGATGTTTGCTTGTCTTGGACTTCTTCTTTTGCTTCTTCTTCGATCAGGGGATAGGTTCCAGGTCGGCATCCTGGGCTAGCAGGGTGGATGTCGTTTGAGTTTCTGTTTGTGTTTCATCCGTAGTCGGATGTTGATCTTATGTATGATATATTGATGTATTCTTGTGGCATTTGTATGCCTTGTATGTATCCCCATCTATTATGTAATGTTGATGTAATGATATCCACCTTGCACAAGCGTTTCAATATGCGGGTCTATCCTTGGTGGGACCTTCGAGTTCCTCTTGGATAGGGTCGCATATTGGGCGTGACAAACCTGCCAGGTATTGGAGAACCTGTGCTCCAACGCAAACAAGTAGCGACGGACGTGCGCGTCCTGCTCACTACACGGTGACGCACCACCTCCACGGGGTCCTCGAGCCTCTGGACCGTCACTGGCCCATGCGACCGCCACCAAAGAAGGTTTGGGTCAACGATAGGCTCCTCACCAACCGTGCCCCCCGGTAGGTAGAGCCTCCCAGTACCACCCCAGCGGAGCCCAGTCCCGGACATGGCCCATCTGATCAAGCAGGTATCGTCCTCCGCCGACTCGACGACGAGGATGCGGGATAGGCATCGTCCACGTCGATGCGGGAAAAATTGCTTTAACTAAAAAAAATAGCAACAAGTTCTTACTAACTAATTCTATTAATTCAACTAGTTCTTACTAAAAATAAACTTACTATAAATAAAAATAAACTAGTACCTAATTAGTACCTAGTTCTTACTAACTAATTAGTACCTAGGAACTACTGCCCTAATTACCATATAAGTATCCATTTTTACTAGGGTTCGTACTACCTAATTAAATAGGGTTAATACTAATTGTAATTAACTAACTAGCACTAAAAATAGCCTAGGGTTCATACTAACTAGCACTAAAAATAGCCTAGGGTTCATACTAACTAGCACTAAATAGCTAGGGTTCATACTAACAGAGAGCAGAGAAGAGGGAAGGGGAGAGTGCTTACAAAGGGCGGGGAGAGAGATGGGGTCGGGGGAGACGGCGGCACCGAGGCGCGGCGAGGTGGGGTCGGGGGAGACGGCAGCGATGCGGGTTGAGGGAGACAGTGGCGGAGAGCAAGGGCAGGGGCTCCGACAAGGTCGAGGTCGAGGAGGAGGAGACATATGCACGCGACGACGTCGAGGGGAAGACTCCGACGGAGAGTGAGGGCAGGGCATCCGGCGAGGGCGAGGGCAGGGGCTTTGGCAGAGGCGATGAGGGGGAGAAGAGAGAGTGGGGAATTGGGGGAGGAAGCAGAGGAGAGGGAAGCCCGCGCGGGGGGTTATGTGAGAAAAACTTTAACAGTAGCGTTGGGAGCGAAAACGTGCTGCTACTAAAATCCATAGCAGTAGGGCGCTCTCACAAACTCGCTACTGCTAAGATGGGCCCGTCCTGTGGTGTGTTCAAACCTAGCACTAGCGCCCTACCATAAAAGTACGCTTCTACTAATTTTGTAGTAGTAGCGCGGTTTGTAGACGTGCGCTACTACTATACCTAGCACGTCGGGAACGGTGTGGCAATTATAGTAGTAGCACGTTTTGTTCCTGACGCGCTGCTGCTAAGAGGATAACAGTAGCGCCCTTTAAGCCAACGTGCTACTGCTAAGTAGGAGTAGCACCTCATTTTAACACACACTACTGGTAAGATTCTGTGTATAGGGTTTTCCCTAGTAGTGCTTGCCCCCCAAGCCAAGGGGGGCGCCCCCTTTAGGGTTCCCCCCAACCCTAGGCGCGTGGGCCCTAGGGGGGATGGCGCCCAACCCACTTGGGGCTGGTTCCCTTCCACATACAACCCATAAAGACCCTCCGGGGTAGGTGGACCCTGCCGATGGACCCCCGAAACCCCTTTGGTGGTCCCAATACAATACCCGTAAACCCCCGAATACTTCGGGTGACCGTATGATGACTTCCCATATATAAATATTCACCTTCGGACTATTTCGGAACTCCTCGTGATGTCCAGGATCTCATTCGGGACTCCGAACAACATTCGGTAACTCGTACAAACCTTCCCTATAACCCTAGCGTCATCGAACCTTAAGTGGGTAGACTCTACGAGTTCGGGAATCATGCAGACATGACCGAAACAACTCTCCGGCCAATAACCAACAGCGGGATCTGGATACCCATGTTGGCTCCCACATGTTCCACGATGATCTCATCGGATGAACCACGATGTCGAGGATTCAAGCAATCCCGTATAGAATTCCCTTTGTCAATCGGTACGTTACTTACCTGAGATTCGATCATCGGTATCACACTACCTCGTTCAATCTCGTTACCGGCAAGTCACTTTACTCGTTCCGTAATGTATGATCCCGTGACCAACTACTTAGTCACATTGAGCTCATTATGGTGATGCATTACCGAGTGGGCCCAGAGATACCTCTCCGTCATATGGAGTTACAAATCTCAGTCTCGATTCGTGCCAACCCAACAGACACTTTCAGAGATACCTGTAGTGCACCTTTATAGCCACCCAGTTACGTTGTGACGTTTGGTACACCCAAAGCATTCCTACGGTATCCGAGAGTTGCACAATCTCATGGTCTAAGAAAATGATACTTGACATTAGAAAATCTTTAGCAAATGAACTACACGATCTTGTGCTATGCTTGGGATTGGGTCTTGTCCATCACATCATTCTCCTAATTATGTGATCCCATTATCAATGACATCCAATGTCCATAGTCAGGAAACCATGACCATCTATTGATCAATGAGCTAGTCAACTAGAGGCTCACTAGGGACATGTTGTGGTCTATGTATTCACACATGTATTACGGTTTCCAGTCAATACAATTATAGCATGAATAATAGACAATTATCATGAACAAGGAAATATAGTAATAACCATTTTATTATTGCCTCTAGGGCATATTTCCAACAATTTCCCACTTGCACCAGAGTCAATAATCTAGTTACATTGTCATGAATCGAACACCCATAGAGATCTGGTGTTGATCATGTTTTGCTCGTGGAAGAGGTTTAGTCAACGGATCCGCGACATTCAGATCCGTATGCACTTTACAAATATCTATGTCTCCATCTTGAACATTTTCACGAATGGAGTTGAAGCGACGCTTGATGTGCTTGGTCTTCTTGTGAAACCTGGAATCCTTGGCAAGGGCAATAGCTCCAGTGTTGTCACAGAAGAGAGTCATCAGGCCCAACGCATTGGAAATAACTCCTAGGTCGGTAATGAACTCCTTCATCTAGATTGCTTCATGTGCTGCCTTCGAGGCTGCCATGTACTCCGCTTCACATGTAGATCTCGCCACGATGCTTTGCTTGCAACCGCACCAGCTTACTGCCCCACCATTCAAAATATACACGTATCCGGTTTGTGACTTGGAGTCATCCAGATCTGTGTCGAAGCTAGCATCGACATAACCATTTACGACGAGCTCTTCGTCACCTCCATAAACGAGAAACATATCCTTAGTCCTTTTCAGGTACTTCAGGATATCCTTGACCGTTGATTAGTGTTCCATGCCGGGATTACTTTGGTACCTCCCTACCAAACTTACGCCAAGGTTTACATCAGGTCTGGTACACAACATGGCATACATAATAGACCCTATGGCTGAGGCATAGGGGATGACACTCATCTTTTCTCTATCTTTTGTTGTGGTCGGGCTTTGGGCCGAGCTCAATTTCACACCTTGCAATACAGGCAAGAACCCCTTCTTGGACTGATCCATATTGAACTTCTTTAATATCTTATCAAGGTATGTGCTTTGTGAAAGACCTATGAGGCGTCTCGATCTATCTCTATATATAGATATTGATGCCTAATATGTAAGCAGCTTCTCCAAGGTCCTTCATTAAAAAACACTTATTCAAGTAGGCCTTTATGGCTTCCAAAAGTTCTATATCATTTCCCATCAATAGTATGTCGTACACATATAATATGAGAAATGCTACAGAGCACCCACTCACTTTCTTGTAAACGCAGGCTTCTCCATAAGTCTGCATAAACCCAAACGCTTTGATCATTTCATCAAAGCGAATGTTCCAACTCCGAGATGCTTGCACCAGCCCATAGATGGAGCACTGGAGCTTGCATACCTTGTTAGCATTCTTAGAATCGACAAAACCTTCCGGCTGCATCATATACAATTCTTCCTTCAGGAAGCCGTTAAGGAATGCCGTTTTGACGTCCATTTGCCATATCTCATAATCGTAGAATGCGACAATTGCTAACATGATTCAGACGGACTTCAGCTTCGCTACGGGTGAGAAGGTCTCGTCGTAGTCAACCCCTTGAACTTGTCGATAACCCTTAGCGACAAGCCGAGCTTTATAGATGGTAACATTACCATCCGCGTCTGTCTTCTTCTTAAAGATCCATTTATTTTCTATTACTCACTGATCATCGGGCAAGTCTGTCAAAGTCCATACTTTGGTTTCATACATGGATCCTATCTCGGATTGCATGGCTTCAAGCCATTTGTTGGAGTTTGGGCCCGCCATCGCTTCTTCATAGTTCGAAGGTTCACCATTGTCTAACAACATGATTTCCAGGACAGGGTTGCCATACCATTCTAGTGTGGAATGAGTCCTTGTGGACCTACGAAGTTCAGTAGAAACTTGATCTGAAGTACTTTGATGATCATCATTAACTTCCTCTCTATTCGGTGCAAGCACCACAGAAACATCTTCCTGAGCTGCGCTACTTTCCAGTTCAAGAGGCAGTACTTCATCAAGTTCTACTTTCCTCCCACTTACTTCTTTCAAGAGAAAATCTTTCTCCAGAAACGACCCGTTCTTGGCAACAAAGATCTTGCCTTCGGATCTGAGGTAGAAGGTATACACAATGGTTTCCTTAGGGTATCCTATGAAGACGCATTTTTTCGACTTGGGTTCGAGCTTTTCAGGTTGAAGTTTCTTGACATAAGCATCGCATCCCCAAACTTTTAGAAACGACAGCTTAGGTTTCTTCCCACACCATAATTCATATGATGTCGTCTCAACAGATTTAGATGGTGACCTATTTAAAGTGAATGTAGCTGTCTCTAAAGTGTATACTCAAAATGATAGCGGTAAATCGGTAAGAGACATCATAGATCGCACCATATCCAATAGAGTGCGATTACGACGTTCGGACACACCGTTACGCTGAGGTGTTCTAGGCGGCGTGAGTTGTGAAACAATTCCAGATTTCCTTAAGTGCGTACCAAACTCGAGACTCAAATATTCTCCTCCACGATATGATCATAAGAAATTTATTTTTCTGTCATGTTGAATCTCCACCTCACTCTGAAATTCCTTGAACTTTTCAAAGGTCTCAGACTTGTGTTTCATTAAGTAGACATACCCATATCTACTTAAGTCATCAGTGAGGGTGAGAACATAATGATAGCCACCGCAAGCCCCAACACTCATTGGACAACACACATCAGTATGTATGATTTCCAAAAAGTTGGTTGCTCGCTCCATTGTTCCGGAGAACACAGTCTTGGTCATTTTGCCCATGAGGCATGGTTCGGACGTGTCAAATGATTTGTAATCAAGAGACTCCAAAAGTCCATCTGCATGGAGCTTCTTCATGCGTTTGACACCAATGTGACCAAGGCGGCAGTGCCACAAATATGTGGGACTATCATTATCAACCTTACATCTTTTGGTAAACACTATGAATATGTGTAACATCACGTTCGAGATTCATTAAGAATAAACCATTGACCAGCGGGGCATGACCATAAAACATATCTCTCATATAAATATAACAACCATTATTCTCAGATTTAAATGAGTAGCCATCTCGCATTAAACGAGATCCAGATACAATGTTCATGCTCAAAGCTGGCACTAAATAACAATTATTGAGGTTTAAAACTAATCCCATAGGTAAATGTAGAGCTAGCATGCCAACGGCGATCACATCGACCTTGGAACCATTCCCGACGCGCATTGTCACCTCATCCTTCGCTAGTCTCCACTTATTTCGCAGCTCCGGTTTTGAGTTACAAATATGAGCAACCGCACCGGTATCAAATACCCAGGAGCTACTACGAGTACTGGTAAGGTACACATCAATAACATGTATATCACATATACCTTTGGTGTTGCCGGCCTTCTTGTCCGCTAAGTACTTGGGGCAGTTCCTCTTCCAGTGACCGTTTCCCTTGCAAAAAAGCACTCAGTCTCAAGTTTGGGTCCATGCTTTGGCTTCTTCCTGGCAACTGGCTTACCGGGCACAGAAACTCCCTTGCCGTCCTTCTTGAAGTTCTTCTTACCCTTGCCTTTCTTGAAACTAATGGTTTTATTGACCATCAACACTTGGTGTTCCTTTTTGATCTCCACCTCCGCTGATTTCAGCATTGAATATACCTCAGGAATGGTTTTCACCATCCCCTGCATATTGAAATTCATCACAAAGCTCTTGTAGCTAGGTGGTAGTGACTGGAGGATTCTATCGACGGCCGCGTCATCTGGGAGATTAACTCCCAACTGAGACAAGCGGTTGTGCAACCCAGACATTTTGAGTATGTGCTCGCTGATAGAACCACTCTCCTCCATCTTACAACTGTAGAACTTGTCGGAGACTTCATATCTCTCGACCCGGGCATGAGCTTGGAAAACCATTTTCAGCTCTTCGAACATCTCATATGCTCCATGCTACTCAAAACGCTTTCGGAACCCTAGTTCTAAGCTGTAAAGCATGCCGCACTGAACCAGGGAGTAATCATCACTACGTGACTGAAGGCGTTCATAACGTCTTGAGTTGCTGGGAAAACGGGTGCTTCACCTAGCGGTGCATCTAGGACATATGCTTTCTTGGCAGCTATGAGGATGATCCTCAAGTTCCGGACCCAGTCCTTATAGTTGCTACCATCGTCTTTCAGCTTGGTTTTCTCTAGGAACGCGTTGAAGTTCAGGGCAACATTAGCGTGGGCCATTTGATCTACAAGACATATTGCAAAGATTTTAGACTAAGTTCATGATAATTAAGTTCATCTAATCAAATTATTTAATGAACTCCCACTCAGATAGACATCCCTCTAGTCATCTAAGTGATTCATGATCCGAGTCAACTAGGCCGTGTCCGATCATCACGTGAGACGGACTAGTCATCATCGGTGAACATCTTCATGTTGATCGTATCTGTTATACGACTCATGTTCGACCTTTCGGTCTCTTGTGTTCCGAGGCCATGTCTGTACATGCTAGGCTCGTCAAGTCAACCTAAGTGTTTTGCATGTGTAAATCTAGCTTACACCCATTGTATGCGAATGTTAGAATCTATCACACCCGATCATCATGTGGTGCTTCGAAACAACGAACCTTCGCAATGGTGCACAGTTAGGGGGAACACTTTCTTGAAATTTTATTAGGGATCATCTTATTTATGCTACCGTCGTTCTAAGCAAAAAAGATGTAAAACATGATAAACATCACATGCAATCAAATAGTGACATGATATGGCCAATATCATTTTGCTCCTTTTGATCTCCATCTTCGGGGCGCCATGATCATCATCGTCACCGGCATGACACCATGATCTCCATCATCATGATCTCCATCATCGTGTCTTCATGAAGTTGTCTCGCCAATTATTACTTCTACTACTATGGCTAACAGTTTAGCAATAAAGTAAAGTAATTACATGGCGTTATTCAATGACACGCAGGTCATACAATAAATTAAGACAACTCATATGGCTCCTGCCGGTTGTCATACTCATTGACATGCAAGTCGTGATTCCTATTACAAGAACATGATCAATCTCATACATCACATATATATCATTCATCACATCCTTTTGTCCATATCACATCACACGGCATATGCTGCAAGAACAAGTTAGACGTCCTCTAATTGTTGTTGCACGTTTTTACGTGTCTGCTATAGGTTTCTAGCAAGGACGTTTCTTACCTACGCCAAAACCACAATGTGATATGCCAATTGCTATTTACCCTTCGTAAGGACCTTTTTCATCGAATCCGATCCGACTATAGTGGGAGAGACAAACACCCATTAGCCACCTTATGCAACTAGTGCATGTCAGTCGGTGGAACCTGTCTCACGTAAGCATACGTGTAAGGTCGGTCCGGGCCACTTCATCCCACGATGCCGCCGAATCAAGATAAGACTAGTAGTGTCAAGTAAATTGACAAAACCGACGCCCACAACAACTTGTGTTCTACTCGTGCATAGAAACTACGCATAGACCTAGCTCTGATATCATTTTTGGGGATCGTTGCAGAAATTAAAAAAATTCTACGCATCACCATTATGGAGAAGCTAGCAATGAGAGAGAGGGGAGTGCATCTTCATACCCTTGAAGATCGCGACACGGAAGCGTCACAAGAACGTGGATGAAGGAGTCGTACTCGTAGCGATTCAGATCGCAGTGGATTCCGATCTAAGCGCTGAACAACGACACCTTCGCATTCAACACACGTGCAGCCCGGTGACATCTCCCGCGCCTTGATCTAGCAAGGAGGAGGGAGAGGTTGAGGAAGATAGCTCCAGCAGCAGCATGGCGGCGTGGTGGTGGTGGAGCAGCGGTTCTCCGGTAGCGCTTCGCCAAGCTCAAACGAAGGAGGAGAGGTGTTGGAGAGGGGGAGGGCTGCGCCCTGGATGTGGTGCGGATGCCCTCCCTCCTCCCCTCTATTTATAGGGTGAAGGGGGAAGGGGGGCGGCCTCTCTAGATGAGATCTAGAGGGGGGCGGCGGCCAAGGGGAGGGGGCTTGCCCCCCAAGCCAAGTGGGGCACCCCCTTTAGGGTTCCCCCCAACCCTAGGCACTTGGGTCCTAGGGGGGATGGCGCCCAGCCCACTTGGGGCTGGTTCCCTTTCACATACAGCCCATAAGGGCCGTCCAGGGCGGGTGCACCCTCCCGGTGGACCCGTGGAACCCCTTTTGTGGTCCCGGTACAATATCGGTAAACCCCCGAATACTTTCAGTGACCGTATGATGACTTCCCATATATAAATCTTCACCTCCGGACTATTCCGGAACTCCTCGTGATGTCTGGGATCTCATTCGGGACTCTGAACAACATTCGGTAACCACATAAAATCCTTCCCTATAACTCTAGCATCATCGAACCTTAAGTGTGTAGACCCTACAGGTTCGGGAATGATGCAGACATGACCGAGACAGCTCTCCAGCCAATAACCAACAGCGGGATTTGGATACCCATGTTGGCTCCCACATGTTCCATGATGATCTCATCAGATGAACCACGATGTCGAGTATTCAAGCAATCCCGTATACAATTCCCTTTGTCAAACGGTCCGTTACTTACCCGAGATTCGATCGTCGGTATCCCAATACCTCGTTCAATTTTGTTACCGGCAAGTCACTTTACTCGTTCCGTAATGCATGATCCCGTGACCAACTACTTAGTCACATTGAGCTTATTATGATGATGCATTACCGAGTCGGCCCAGAGATACCTCTCGGTCATACGGAGTGACAAATCCCAGTCTTGATTCGTGCCAACCCAACAGACACATTCGGAGATACCTATAGTGCACCTTTATAGCCACCCAGTTATGTTGTGATGTTTGGTACACCCAAAGCATTCCTACGGTATCCGAGAGTTGCACAATCTCATGGTCTAAGGAAATGATACTTGACATTAGAAAAGCTTTAGCAAACAAACTACACGATCTTGTGATATGCTTGGGATTGGGTCTTGTCCATCACATCATTCTCCTAATGATGTGATCACGTTATCAATGACATCCAATGTCCATAGTCAGGAAACCATGACCATCTTTGATCAATGAGCTAGTCAACTAGAGGCTCACTAGGGACATGTTGTGGTCTATGTATTGACACATGTATTACGGTTTCCGATCAATACAATTATAGCATGAATAATAGACAATTATCATGAACAAGGAAATATAATAATAACCATTTTATTATTGCCTCTAGGGCATATTTCCAACATATATATCAGTAGTGCGTCTCGCTGAAAACTCGCTACTACTAAAATTCCAACCACTAAGCCGATGGGCTACACATAGTAGTAGCGATCTTTCAAAAACCGCGCTACCGCTAATATTCTTATAGCAGCGTGTTTATGTGTAAAGCGCTACTTCTAACGAAAAATAAAATAAAAAGAAAAAGAAATAGAAAAGTAAATGAAAATGAAAGAAATAGAAAAAGGAGAAAGAAAAAAAATACAAAGTGTAAAGAAAAATAAACGAAAAAGGGGAAAGATGGTGAAGGCATAGCAGTAGCGCGTTTGCTAAAACGCGCTATAGCTAACTTAGCTATAGTGCATTTTCCGTAACATGCTACCGTTATTTTTGACTTAACCCAAAAATGGTTTCCCTCCGGCCACCACTTCTCCCCCAAATCCCTTGCCCCACTTCGCCGCCATCTCCCCCATTTCGCCGTCGCCCCCACTTCACCGCCTTCTCCTGCCGGCGTCGATGCCGCGCTCATCCTCACCGCCGTCGCCCGAGGCCGCCCAGCCTCACCGCCGCCGCCTCTCGTGCCGCCCTCGACCTCACCATCGCCGCCCTCGACCTCACCACCGCCGCCCTCGACCTCACCACCAGCCTCACATAAGCCCGCCCAGGACCGCCGCCTCCCGATGTCGAGCCCGCCCTCGCCGCCCCTACCTCTGTCGTCGAGCACCTCCCCGCCACCGTCTCTCCCCTCTCTGTAAGTCCCCCACCCCTCCCCCATCCCCTATCTCTCTCTGCCTTTTCTTCCTCTGCCATGTTAATTAGCAGTAGTAGTAGATGTTAATTAGTACTAGGGTTCATACATAATGATTTTTAGTAGTAGTAGCAGATGTTAATTAGTAGTAGTGATGGTACTAGTTAACTAGGGCAGTATGGTTAATAGTAGATGTTTTTTAGTTAGGGTAATAATAGATGTGAAGTAGTAGATAATGTAGTTGTTAATTAGTTCAGTAGGGTTTAGTTTTTGAATTGAGTTTGTTTAACTAGATGTTAACTAGGGCAGCAGGGTTTAGTTTAGAGTAAATTTTGTTCAGTAGTTAACTAAATATAATCTATATTTGGTTTTTGAATTGAGTTTGAGAGAGCATGAGATTTGTGTAGATTTTCTTGAAGTGTCAAATGCTAGGACATGCAAATTTGAAGTGGTCAGGATATATGCAAATTCCTCAATTGTGTTTTCACATGTTTTGATTGTGACCAAGTGGCTTTGTTGTTTCCAAGCAATGAAGCCGAGTGGCCTATGTTTTGCCGGAATGTTGATTCATTTCTATTCCGGCAAATTTCAGGTTCTCGATTTGTCCACTTTTTAGCAAAAGTCATGCCGAAATTTTCCGCGAATTTCGGCATGACTTGTGCTACAAACTAGGACATATCGAGTGCCCGGGATTTGCCGCACTGGGAAGGAGTCAATGTTCCTGCAAAGCATAGGCCTTTTTATGTCATTATTCATTTTATTAGGTATAGAATTAATTGACTAGATTTAATCGTAGGAAACATGGCTAGCAACAATGAAGGACAGGGTTCTGGTGACTGTGACAATGTCTACCTGGCGGCAGAAGAATTTCTGAGGGAAGCTGACAATCAACAGTTGATGTTGCTGGGTCCACCTGTCACATCGGAGATTGAGACCGATATCGAGACCGACGCTAAGACTGAGGCCGGCGCTGAGACTGAGACCGGCACTGAGACTGAGACCGGCGCCGAGACTAGCGGAGCCGGTATAGAACCAAAAGCAAAGAGGCAACATCTTCCTAACAAGCTCAGAACTACTAGACTGGTGGTCATGGAGGTGGACAATGGCAATTTTGAGCCAAACGCACCCGAGGAAGCACGCGCGTGCTACGGCAATCAAATAGGCTGCATCATACGGACAACCGCCACCATCAACGATGAGAAACTAAATAAGATAGATAATATGAGGCCCTCCCTCCTACAGAAGTTGCAGCAGATATTCTTGTTCCCGGGCCGGAATGAAAAGGATTATAAAGATCCAGATAAGGACCCGACAATAAAGAAGATAAACAAACACGCCATGACCAAGTTTCGCGACGCATTGGCCGCCTGGAAAGTGATACATCTCCAACGTATCTATAATTTTTGATTGTTCCATGCTATTATATTACCCGTTTTGGATGTTTATGGGCTTTACTTTACACATTTATATCATTTTTGGGACTAACCTACTAACCGAGGGCCCGGCCCATATTGCTGTTTTCTTGCCTATTTCAGTGTTTCAGAGAAAAGAAATATCAAACGGAGTCCAAACCGAATGAAACCTTCGGAGAAGTTATTTTTGGAACGGAAGCAATCCAGGGGACTTGGAGTGCAAGTCAGGGAATTTTCGAGGAAGCCACGAGATAGGGGGGCACGCCCACCCCCCTGGGCGTGCCCTCCACTCTCGTGGGCCCCTCGAGGCTCCCCCGACCGACTTCTTTCGCCTCTATATTCCCTTATACCCTAAAACCATCAAAGAAGAAGATAGATCAGGAGTTCTGCCGCCAGAAGCCTCTGTAGCCACCCAAAACCTCTCGGGAGCCCGTTCGGGCACCCTGCCGGAGGGGGGGATCCCTCACCGGTGGCCATCTTCATCATCCCGGCGCTCTCCATGACGAGGAGGGAGTAGTTCACCCTCGAGGCTGAGGGTATGTACCAGTAGCTATGTGTTTGATCTCTCTCTCTCTCTCTCTCTCTCTCTCTCTCTCTCTCTCTCTCGTGTTCTCTCTATGGCACGATCTTGATGTATCGCGAGCTTTGCTATTATAGTAGGATCTTATGATGTTTATCCCCGTCTACTCTCTTGTGATTAATTGAGTTTTCCCTTTGAAGTTATCTTATCGGATTGAGTCTTTAAGGATTTGAGAACACTTGATGTATGTCTTGCCGTGCTTATCTGTGGTGACAATGGGATATGCACGTGATCCACTTGATGTATGTTTTGGTGATCAACTTGCGGGTTCCGTGACCTTGGGAATCTATGCATAGGCGTTGGCACATGTTTTCGTCTTGACTCTCCGGTAGAGACTTTGGGGCACTCTTTGAAGTACTTTGTGTTGGTTGAATAGATGAATCTGAGATTGTGTGATGCATATCATATAATCATGCCCATGGATACTTGAGGTGACAATGGAGTATCTAGGTGACATTAGGGTTTTGGTAGATTTGTGTCTTAAGGTGTTATTCTAGTATGCACTCTATGATAGATTGACCGGAAAGAATAGCTTCATGTTATTTTACTACGAACTCTTGAATAGATAGAACAGAATGGATAACTTTGAGGTGGTTTCGTACCCTACCATAATCTCTTCGTTTGTTCTCCGCTATTAGTGGCTTTGAAGTGACTCTTTGTTGCATGTTGAGGGATTGTTATATGATCTATCTATGTTATTATTGTTGAGAGAACTTGCACTAGTGAAAGTATGAACCCTATGCCTTGTTTCCTAACATTGCAATACCGTTTACGCTCACTTTTATCGCTTGCTACCTTGCTGTTTTTATAATTTCAGATTACAAATACCTTTATCCACTATCCATATTGCACTTGTGTCACCATCTCTTCACCGAACTAGTGCACCTATACAATTTACCATTATATTGGGTGTGTTGGGGACACAAGAGACTCTTTGTTATTTGGTTGCAAGGTTGTTTGAGAGAGACCATCTTCATCCTACGCCTCCCACGGATTGATAAACCTTAGGTCATTGATGCGCCTCCAATGTATCTATAATTTTTGATTGTTCCATGCTATTATATTACCCCTTTTGGATGTTTATGGGCTTTATTTTACACATTTATATCATTTTTGGGACTAACCTACTAACCGGAGGCCCAGCTCGTATTGCTGTTTTTTTTGCCTATTTCAGTATTTCGAAGAAAAGGAATATCAAATGGAGTCCAAACGGAATGAAACCTTCGGGAGCGTGATTTTTGGAACGAACGTGATCCAGAGGACTTGGAGTGCAAGTCAAGAAGAAGCCGAGGTGGCCACGAGACAGGAGGGCGCGCCCACCCCCTCTGGGCGCGCCCCCCTATCTCGTGGGCCCCTCGGGCAGCCACCGACATACTTCTTCCTCCTATATAAACCTACGTACCCCGAAAACATCCAGGGAGCCAACAAAACACAATTTCCACCACCGTAACCTTCTGTATCCGCGAGATCCCATCTTGGAGCCTTCGCCGGCGCTCCGCTGGAGGGGGAATCGACCATGGAGGGCTTCTACATCAACACCATAGCCCCTCCGATGAGTTGTGAGTAGTTTACCACAGACCTTCGGGTCCATAGTTATTACCTAGATGGCTTCTTCTCTCTTTTTGGATCTGAATACAATTTTCTCCCCCTCTTTTATGGAGATATATTCGATGTAAACTCATGAGCAAGCGACTTGGATGCACACCCACTTAGTTTCTTTTGTTTGAGCTTTCATATATTTATAGCTCTAGTGCATCCGTTGCATTGAAATCCCTACTCACTCACATTGATATCTATTGATGGGCATCTCCATAGCCCGTTGATACGCCTAGTTGATGTGAGACTATCTTCTCCCTCCTTTTGTCCTCACAACCACCATCTTTTACCACCTTAGTCCTATGTCCATGGCTTACGCTCATGAATTGCGTAAGAGTTGAAAAAAGCTGAAGCGCGTTAAAAAGTATGAAACAATTGCTCGGCTCGTCATCGGGATTGTGCATGATGGGAGTATTTTGTGTAATGAAAATGAAGCATGGCCTAACTATATGGTTTTGTAGGGATAAGCTTTCTTTGGCTATGCTATTTTGATAGGACATGATTATTTGTTAGTATGCTTCAAAGCATTATTATTTTTATGTTTTATAAGCTTTTATCTTGAATCATTTGGATCTGAACATTCATGCCACAATAAAGAAAATTACGTTGAGAATTATGCTAGGTAGCATTCCACATCAAAAATTTCTTTTTTTATCATTTACCTACTCGAGGACGAACATGAATTAATCTTGGGGATGCTTGATATGTCTCCAACGTATCTATAATTTTTGATTGTTTCATGCTATTATATTACCCCTTTTGGATGTTTATGGGCTCTATTTTTCACATTTATATCATTTTTGGGACTAACCTACTAACCGGAGGCCCAACCCGTATTGCTGTTTTTTTGCCTATTTCTGTATTTCGAAGAAAAGGAATATCATATGGAGTCCAAACGGAATGAAACCTTCAGGAGCGTGTTTTTTGAAACGAATGTGATCCAGAGGACTTGGAGTGCAAGTCAAGAAGCAGCCGAGGCGGGCACGAGACAGGAGGGCGCGCGCGCCCCCTCTGGGCGTGCCTCCCTATCTTGTGGGCCCCTCGGGCGGCCACCGACGTACTTCTTCCTCCTATATAAGCCTACGTACCCCGAAAATATCTAGGGAGCCAATGAAACACAATTTCCACCACTGTAACCTTCTGTATCCGCGAGATCCCATCTTGGAGCCTTCGCCGACGCTTCGCCGGAGGGGGAATCGATCACAGAGGGCTTCTACATCAACACCATAGCCCCTCCGATGAGTTGTGGGTAGTTGACCACCGACCTTCGGGTCCATAGTTATTAGCTAGATGGCTTCTTCTCTCTTTCTGAATCTCAATACAATGTTCTCCCCCTCTCTTGTGGAGATCTATTCGATGTAAACTCTTTTTGCGGTGTGTTTGTCAAGATTCAATGAATTGTGGGTTTATGATCAAGTTTTTCTATGAGAAATATTTGAATCTCCTCTGAATTCTTTTATGTATGATTGAGTTATCTTTGCAAGTCACTTCAAATTATCAGTTTGGTTTGGCCTACTAGATTGATCTTTCTTGCAATGGTCGAAGTGCTTAGCTTAGGGTTCAATCTTGCGGTGTCCTTACCCAGTGACAGAAAGGGTTGCAAGGCACGTATTGTATTGTTGCCATCGAGGATAAAAAGATGGGGTTTATATCATATTGCATGAGTTTATCCCTCTACATCATGTCATCTTGCTTAATGCGTTACTCTGTTCTTTATGAACTTAAAACTCTAGATGCAGGCAGGATTTGGTCGATGTGTGGAGTAATAGTAGTAGATGCAGGCAGGAGTCGGTCTACTTGTTGCGGACGTGATGCCTATATACATGATCATGCCTAGATAATCTCATAATTATTCACTTTTCTGTCAATTGCTCGACAGTAATTTGTTCACCCACCGTAATACTTATGCTATCTTGATAGAAGCCACTAATGAAACCTATGGCCCCCGGGTCTATCTTTTATCATATTTGCTTTCAATCTACTTTTATTTGCATCTTTACTTTTTGCATCTATATTATATTATACCAAAAATATATTTACCTTATCATATTATCTCTATCAGATCTCACTTTCGCAAGTGGCCGTGAAGGGATTGACAAACCCTTTATTGCGTTGGTTGCGAGTTCTTTGTTCGTTTGTGTAGGTGCGTGGGACTTTTGAGGAGCCTCCTACTGGATTGATACCTTGGTTCTCAGAAACTGAGGGAAATACTTACGCTACTATTGCTGCATCACCCTTTCCTCTTCAAGGAAAACCAACGCAAGCTCAAGACGTAGCAGTCATCCACTTGAGAGAAATTTGCTACTATCCTACAAACCTGTGCACTTGCAAGCCCAACAACATCTACAAGAAGAAGGTTGTGTAGTAGACATCAAGCTCTTTTCTAGCGCCGTTGTCGGGGAGGTGAGTGCTTGAAGGTACATCTTTAGATCTTGCAATCGAATCTTTTTGTTTCTTGTTTTATCACTAGTTTAGTTTATAAAAGAAAACTACAAAAAAATCGAATTGAGTTCGCCTCATATGCTTCATCTTTTTAATATCTTTCGTGAGAATGATGGAAAGGAAAATTATGCTCAATTGCTAGAAGAAGAATGCATTAAAATATTTGGTACTAGATCTTTGTATGATGAGCATGATTGCAATGCTGTTAGTATGAATTCCTTGAATATCCATGATGCTAATGATATGCAAAGCCACAAGCTTGGGGAAGCTATGTTTGATGAAGATGATATTTTTTGTCCCCCAAGTTTTCATGAGCAAATTTATTATGATGATAGCATGCCTCCTATTTATGATGATTATATTGATGAAAGTGGGTTTGGAAGAGTGTAAACTTTGGGAATTAATGATCCCACTCTTTTGGAGGATGTTGAATCTTATTATGATAATTATGAAAGTGGATTTGGAGAGGTCATGACTTTATTTAGTGATGATTCCACTATTTCGGAAGAGGTTCCAATCGATTATGAGAATAAAGTTGCAATCTATGATGATTATTGTGATGACTTGTGTGCTATTAAGAATAATGATAACCATGAAACTTGTCATCATGATTTTAGTTTTAAATTGGATTATGCCTCACATGATAATTATTTTGTTGAGTTTGCTCCCGCTACTATTCATGAGAAGAAATTTGCTTATGTGGAGAGTAGTAAATTTTCAATGCTTGTAGATCATGAAAAGAATGCTTTAGGTTCTGGTTATATTGTTGAATTCATTCATGATGCTACTGAAAATTATTACGAGGGAGGAACATATGCTTGTAGGAATTGCAATAATATCAAGTTTCCTCTCTATGTGCTTAAAGTTTTGAAGCTATGCTTGTTTTGCCTTCCTATGCTAGTTGATTATTGTTCCCATAATTTGTTTGCTCACAAAATCCCTATGAATAGGAAGTGGGTTAGGCTTAAATGTGCTAGTCATATGCTTCATGATGCTCCCGTTATGTTTCAATTCTTATCTTTTATGTGAGCATCATTGCCATCATCATGCCTAGCTAAAAAGGCATTAAAGAAAGCGCTTGTTGGGAGCCAACCCAATATTTAACCTTACTGTTTTTGTGTGTCCACATGATTATTCTACTGTAGTAATCATGTTTTATAGCTTTTGTTTCAATAAAGTGCCAAGTAGAACCTTTGGGAAGACTTGGGTGAAGTCTTTATGATCTTGCTGTAAAGAATATAAACTTTTGCGCTTACGACATTAGCTGCCATTTTTTTTACTGGAGAGTGCTTTTAGGTTGATTCTTTTTGCAGATGATTAATAGACAAATCTCGCAGGTCCAGCAATTTATTTCATAATTTTTTGAGTTCTAGAAGTATACGTTTGATACAGATTACTATAGACTGTTCTATTTTTGACAGATTCTGTTTTATGAATCTATGAGTAGTATCGGAGGGTATGAACTATAGAGAAGTTAGAATACAGTAGATATTACACCAATATGAATTTAGAATGAGTTCATTACAGTACCTAAGTGGTGGTTTTTATTTTCTTATACTAACGTAGCTTACGAGTTTTGTTTTGAGTTTTGTGTGGTTGAAGTTTTCAAGTTTTGGGTAAAGATGCGATGGACTATGGAATAAGGAGTGGGAAGAGCCTAAGCTTGGGGATGCCCGAGGCACCCCAAGGTAATATTCAAGGACAACCAAGAGCCTAAGCTTGGGGATGCCCCGGAAGGCATCCCCTCTTTCGTCTTCGTTCATCGGTAACTTTACTTGGAGCTATATTTTTATTCGCCACATGATATGTGTTTTGCTTGGAGCGTCATTTTATTTTATTAGTATTTACTTGATTTTATTTAGAATAATGTCTTGCATCTTTATTTTCAATAAAAATGTCAAGGATAGCCTTTACCATGCATATTTTGCTAGTATACATGTTGCTGTTTCAAAACAGAAAGTTTACCGCTGTTGCAAAAATTCCCTAGAGAAGTCAGAGAGTGTATAAAGATGAATCGTTTTGCATAATGAACTCTGATAAATCTTCTACCGCTTAGTATTTTTCTCATAATTTTTGGATTTAGGGAAGTATTGATACTCTTGCATTCTTTACAGACTGTACTGTTTTGGCAGATTGCTGTTATGTTTGCATTGTTTGCATATGTTTGCTTGTTTAATGATTCTATTTGAGGATAGGAGTATTAAATATGCAGAGACATTTAGTATGCAATGTTGAATAATAATTTTAGTGATTTGTTACAGTAGAAAATGATAAGGTTTTGCATTGGTTTATACTAACCTATCTCACGATTTCTTGGTGAGTTTGGTGTGGATGAAGCTTTTGATAGAAAGAGAAACCATGATATGAGAGGAATTAAGGAGACACAAAAGTTAAAGCTTGGGGATGCCCAAGGCACCCCAAGATAATATTTCAAGAAGCCTCAAGCACCTAAGCTTGGGGATGCCCCGGTAGGCATCCCACCTTTCTTCTTCAACAATTACCGGTTAGTATCGGTTGAACCTAAGTTTTTTGCTTCTTCACATGAGTTGTGCTATCCTTGCAATGTCATTTTATTTTGTTTTTCTTTCTGTTTGAATAAAATACCAATATCTGAAATTCTTAAATGTTAGAGAGTCTTCACATAGTTGCACAATTATTTGACTACTCATTGATCTTCACTTATGTCTTTCGGAGTAGTTTGTCGTTTGCTCTAGTGCTTCACTTATATCTTTTAGAGCACGGAGGTGGATTAATTTTGAAGAAATTTTTAGTCTCTCATGCTTCACTTATATTATTTTGAGAGTCTCTTAGAACAGCATGGTATTTGCTATGGTTATGAATTTGGTCCTAGAATGATGAGCATCCAAGTTGGGTATGATAAAAACTATCATAGAAAGTGCATTAAACACTCGGATAAATTTGATGCTTGATAATTGTTTTGAGATATAGATGTAGTAATGTTAGGGTCATGCTAGTGGGTAATTATGAAATTGAGAAATACTTGTGTTGAGGTTTGCAAGTCCTGTAGCATGCACGTATGGTAAAAGTTGTGTGACAAATTTGTTGCATGATGTGCTCTTTTGATTGTCTTCCTTATGAGTGCTAGTCGGGGACAAGCGATGGTCTTTTCCTACCAATCTATCCCTCTAGGGGCATGCGTAGTAGTACTTTGCTTCGAGGGCTAAGTAGACTTTTGCAATAAGTATATGAGTTCTTTATGACTAATGTGAGTCCATGGATATACGCACACTCATCCTTCCACTTTACTAGCCTCTATTATACCGCACAACTTTCGCCGGTATCATGAACCCATTATTTACCTTCCTCAAAACAGCCACCATACCTACCTATTGTGGCATTTCCATAGCCATTCCGAGATATATTGCCATGCAACTTTCCACCATTCCATTTATTATGACACATTCCATCATTGTCATATTGCTCTTTGCATGATCATGTAGTTGACATCGTGTTTGTGGCAAGGCCACCTTCATAATTTTCATACATGTCGCTCTTGATTCATTGCATATCCCGGAACACCGCCGGAGGCATTCATATAGAGTCATATCTTGTTATAGCTTTGAGTTGTAATTCTTGAGTTGTAAATCCATAAAAGTGTGACGATCTTCATTATTAGATCATTGTCTCAGTGATGAAAGGATGATGAAGACTATGATTCCCCCACAAGTCGGGATGAGACTTCGGACTTTACAAAAGGAAAAAAAGAAGAAAAAAAAGAGGAAGGTCAAAGAGAAAAGAAAAAGAAAGGCCAAAGAAAAAAAGGGAAAAAATAAAAAAAGAAAAAAGAAGAAAATGAGAGAAAAAGAGAGAAGGGACAATGCTACTATATCTTTTTTCACACTTGTGCTTCAAAGTAGCACCATGATCTTCATGATAGAGAGTCTCCTATGTTTTCACTTTCATATACTAAGTGGGAATTTTTCATTATAGAACTTGGCTTGTATATTCCAATGATGGGCTTCCTCAAAATACCCTAGGTCTTCGTGAGCAAGCGAGTTGGATGCACACCCACTTAGTTCTTTTTGTCGAGCTTTCATATATTTATAGCTCTAGTGCATCCATTGCATGGCAATCCCTACTCACTCACATTGATATCTATTGATGGGCGTCTCCATAGCCCGTTGATATGCCTAGTTGATGTGAGACTATCTTCTCCCTCTTTTTGTCCTCACAACCACCATCTTTTACCACCCTAGTGCTATGTCCATGGCTTACGCTCATGTATTGCGTAAGAGTTGAAAAAAGCTGAAGCGCGTTAAAAACTATGAAACAATTGCTCGGCTCGTCATCGGGGTTGTGCATGATGGGAGTATTTTGTGTAATGAAAATGAAGCATGGCCTAACTATATGATTTTGTAGGGATAAGCTTTCTTTGGCTATGCTATTTTGATAGGACATGATTATTTGTTAGTATGCTTTAAAGCATTATTATTTTTATGTTTTATAAGCTTTTATCTTGAATCATTTGGATCTGAACATTCATGCCACAATAAAGAAAATTACATTGAGAATTATGCTAGGTAGCATTCCACATCAAAAATTCTGTTTTTATCATTTACCTACTCGAGGACGAGCAGGAATTAAGCTTGGGGATGCTTGATACGTCTCCAATGTATCTATAATTTTTTATTGTTCCATGCTATTATATTACCCGTTTTGGATGTTTATGGGCTTTACTTTACACATATATATCATTTTTGGGACTAACCTACCAACCGGAGGCCCAGCCCATATTGTTGTTTTCTTGCCTATTTCAGTGTTTTGAAGAAAAGGAATATCAAACCGAGTCCAAATGGAATGAAACCTTCGGAGAAGTTATTTTTGGAATGGAAGCAATCCACAGGACTTGGAGTGCAAGTCAGGGAAGTTTTGAGGAAGCCACGAGATAGGGGGCGCGCCCACCCCTCTAGGAGCGCCCCTATCTCGTGGCTTCCTCGAAACTTCCCTGACTTGCACTCCAAGTCCTGTGGATGTGGGCGCGCCCTCCAATCTCGTGGGCCCCTCGAGGCTCCCCCGACCGACTTCTTTTGCCTATATATTCCCTTATACCCTAAAACCATCGAAGAAGAAGATAGATTGGGAGTTTCGCTGCCAGAAGCCTCTGTAGCCACGAAAAACCTCTCGGGAGCCCGTTCTGGCACCCTGCCGGAGGGGGGATCCCTCACCGGTGGCCATCTTCATCATCTCGGCGCTCTCCATGACGAGGAGGGAGTAGTTCACCCTCGGGGCTGAGGGTATGTACCAGTAGCTATGTGTTTGATCTTTCTCTCTCGTGTTCTCTATGGCACGATCTTGACATATCGCGAGCTTTGCTATTATAGTTGGATCTTATGATGTTTCTCCCCCTCTACTCTCTTGTGATGAATTGAGTTTTCCCTTTGAAGTTATCTTATCGGATTGAGTCTTTAAGGATTTGAGAACACTTGATGTATGTCTTATGTGCTTATCTGTGATGACAATGGGATATTCACGTGATCCACTTGATGTATGTTTTGGTGACCAACTTGCGGGTTCCGTGACCTTGGGAATCTATGCATAGGGGTTGGCACATGTTTTCGTCTTGACTCTACGGTAGAGACTTTGGGGCACTCTTTGAAGTACTTTGTGTTGGTTGAATAGATGAATCTGAGATTGTGTGATGCATATCGTATAATCATGCCCATGGATACTTGAGGTGACAATGGAGTATCTAGGTGACATTAGGGTTTTGGCTGATTTGTGTCTTAAGGTGTTATTCTAGTATGAGCTCTATGATAGATTGAACGGGAAGAATAGCTTCATGTTATTTTACTACGAACTCTTGAATAGATAGAACAGAAAGGATAACTTTGAGGTGGTTTCGTACCCTACCATAATCTCTTCGTTTGTCTCCGCTATTAGTGGCTTTGGAGTGACTCTTTGTTGCATGTTGAGGGATTGTTATATGATCTATCTATGTTATTATTGTTGAGATAACTTGCACTAGTGAAAGTATGAACCCTATGCCTTGTTTCCTACCACTGCAATACTGTTTACGCTCACTTTTATTGCTTGCTACCTTGCTGTTTTTATAATTTCAGATTACAAATACCTTCATCCACTATCCATATTGCACTTGTATCACCATCTCTTCGCCGAACTAGTGCACCTATACAATTTACCATTGTATTGGGTGTGTTGGGGACACAAGAGACTCTTTGTTACTTGGTTGTAAGGTTGTTTGAGAGAGAACATCTTCATCATACGCCTCCCACGGATTGATAAACCTTAGGTCATCCACTTGAGGGAAATTTGCTACTCTCCTACAAACCTGTGCACTTGCAGGCCCAACAACGTCTACAAGAAGAAGGTTGTGTAGTAGACATCAGAAAGCAAGGGTGAAATATCGAATCGTTAACCAAAAGGAACCCTACTCTGAGATTGTAAAAGATAATCCGACAATCACAGAAGAGCACTTTAAAATATTCAAGGCGGCTTGCGAGGCCGAAGCTGCCAAAAAAGTCGAAGTACATGAAGGGGCTTCAACAAAGGTACATTGGGTGCCACCACCTCGGAAGCCGTGGTTACGACGGGAAGAGGTCCATATGGGCCAAGGAGGACGCGGAAGCCGAGAGTCTGGGCATCCCAGACCCCTTGGTGGAGTTCACCGTCCCGCAGGAGCGTGACGTCCTCAGGGCCCAGCACCGTTGGGACCCAGTGAGGAAGGTTTTCGAGACGAACACGGTCACGACAGAGTTCATGAGACTGCTGGTAATTTTAGTTTTTGATCAATTCGACTGCACGTTAGTCATATTTGTAAATGATCCTTGTGCCTTTTGCAGATAGAGCAGCACAGGTTTGCGGCCGAAAGCGACTCATCATCTGAGGCGTTGGCGAGGCCCAAGTGGGACACTCCATTCAACCGGATGTTGAACATATTGAAAGGATTCCCGGTGGAGACTCGACCGTCGTATGGACACGTGCACGGTGTTGGAGACGGCGCCACGTGGAATAAGTACTACCGTGAGACCACGGAGGAGAGAAAGGAAAGACGGAGGTTAACTAGAAAAAACATCGACATGAAGGTTGAGATTGCGGTTGAGAAGAAATCATCTGAGACAGTCGCAACAGCGGTAGCTAGCACAAAATAGGTGCTTGTAGATATGTCTACTACCTTGGTTCCAGCCGTTTTCAATTGGAGCAGGAAAAATCCAGAAGAAAAAATGCAGCCAACTTTCCCCTTGCTGACTTCTCCAGGAGCAGCTCGACTAGCGTTGCACCAGCACCTGCAGCTACACCTGCTCCCGCATCGGCTCCTGCACCTACTCCGGCACCGGACGTGCTTGGCGGTGCTTCGTCTTATGATTATCCAGCCGCCTCAGCAGCCTCTGGTTCAAGACCGTATAGATATCCCTGGTGTGTCAAAATGGCATATCATCGATGAACCAATCCTACCTAAAGCAGCGATAGGGGCCAGATTCGGCGATGTAAGGAGACTTCATGACGATGTGCTACGGATAGAGAAAGGCCTCCTTGCCTTGAAAAATCCAAGATACCCACTCTACGTGGTTAACGTGTCGCGGCAATTGTCGTACGTCGACACATTCCCCGCGGAGAAGTTTTGTCAGGACCCCGACTCGATGTCACATCGATCTAGCATGTAACACCTCATATCGCTTTGCGGCCTCACGCACGGTATCCCCACGGGTGTCGCCTTACCTTTGCCCGGGACCGTTTGCGCATTTTGGCACACGTATATGATGGTGTCACTAGCATCCATATGATAAAGAGCCCGGGCTGACATGGCTAGTCGTAAACCCAAAGTGGCACTAACTTACAGGGACAGGCATTCATGACCCAGCATCGAACGTGTCGGTCATCAGCGAGTGAATCCAGGCTGTAGCACTGGGCTAACAGGACTCCGGTGAACCGGGCTGTAGCGGGCTAGCCGGACTCCGGTATTCATCGCGTGACATTTCCCCGAAGGGACAGACACAGGATCGAAGAAGGACACATGCCGGCCTGCCTAAGTGTTCCGGAGCAGTAGCAAGCTACCAGGGCTCAGTGGAAGCACTAGGAGACATTTCCCGGTAAGAGAGGCTACTAAGAATAAACAACTAGATAGTCAGATCCCACACATAGCAATACACATTACACGTACGCATAACATGCAAGTATGTGCTGTACAACATGGCATCACAACATAACTCAACAACTCATATAGATAAAGGCTCAGAAGAGCCGTCATAGCAATTATTGCAAACAGGGGTCACAAGACCCATCATACAGAGCATACAAGCAACAAGCGGAAGCATTACATGTCTGGGTACAGACATCTACAAATGAAAAAGGCTGAAGAGCCTGACTATCTACAACATCCGATCAAGATCGTAGCTGAGGTACTAGCTACTAGTCGAAGTCCATGAGAACACTAGTAAGACCGAAGTCTCCGCTGCAAAAACATAAATAAAGCAACATGAGTACAAAGGTACTCAGCAAGACTTACATCAGATCCTATCATACATGCGTTTATATCAAGAGGGTAATGTGGGGTTTAGTTGCAGCAAGCCAGCTTTGACTCTGTGGCTATCCTGTTCTACGACTACCAGAAACTCCGGAGGTGAAACAACGTACACGAGTCCACTAATCACCACCCAATACACTACTATGGACTCATCCCCGTCTCCCTACGAGAAGGCCATCCATAGCACTCACACTTGTCTTGAGCATTTTAGGGTATCCACTTCAAGTTGTCTATGTACCATGTAAGAATCCAAGAAGTCCATAACCGCGGACCCGGCTATTCGAATAGATCATGTTAACCCTGCAGGGGTGTACTTCTTCACACACGCTCTCGCCACTTACCGCCATGTACACGTCATGTATCTCGGCAACCTTCAAACGGAAGCCTGGCGAGGGTGTCGGCCACGACCTGACTAACCACACAAGACTCTAATCCAGGTTTATCGCCTATTCGGGTTCCATCCGCAAGGAGATCCGGCCGGGGTTTCACTCACGGCCCCAAATGATGTGTGCAGGGTTCCCAAGCCCACCTCGCCGGATGGATCTACGCTTGGTACACCGTGTCACTGGTGCCTAGTCTGTCCCAAGCCCACCTGGCCGGGTGCCACTTGGTAGACTACTAACACTACCTACAAACACCAGAAACTAGTTGCGACTCCTGGACAGAGACCAAGTTGGTTAATAAGTCGAGAGGGGTCGAGTTACCGGAACCCAATGTGTGGTAGTATCGAGTCATTGGACAACATACACAGAACTCAGTGCTTAAGGACGGTTCCAGTGAGACAACCCACCATGTACTCCTACATGGCCTCTCACCGCTACCTTTACCAAATCGTGTTCACACACTTAACTCTCAGCATCATAACATATCGTAACACTCCAATTCATTCCCAATGAACCAGACCTGACACAACTCTAAGCAATAGCAGGCATAGCATGGTAGGAACACATCAGTGGCTTCAATCAACTCCTACACATGCTAGTGGGTTTCAACTATTTACTGTGGCAATGACAGGTCATGCAGAGGAATGGGTTCAGCTACCGCAGCACAAAGTAGCAGATGAATCGTTGTTGTCCTAATGCAATAACTGAGAGCAGGAGCGAGAGAGTAGGGTTTTATCGAAATGAACAAGGGGGTTTGCTTGCCTGGTAAATCAACAAGGGAGGCACTGCTTCACCGACAGGTACTCTGGAACGTCTCCGGAGCAGGACCTATCGAGAAGGAACGGTGCCGGCAATCAAAACACAATCATATGTAACAATATGATGCATGAGCATGGCATGTAGATGTGATGCTGTTTGAGCTAATGCAACTAGTATTCAATTGAATGAAGTCCATTTGAACAAAAGATTCAAATGCAACTCCAAAAATAAGTCTCTTAATATGCCATAATGTGTTTTCCCATATTCAGCATGTATAAGTTGGTTTGTCATGCATTAAACTAGTACAGATGGAAAGATTGCATTTTTCTGATAATTTTTCATATATAAATTATTTCAATCTGAGCTACGGTTGAATTTCTATGAATTTTTGAAGTTTAAATCAATTTCTGGAATTTCCTGATTTAATTTAATTCCAGAAAATATATAATTGCGTCAGCATGACATCAGCACTACATCAGCGGGTCAACACGGCTGTCCAGGGTCAAACCTGACGTGTGGGGTCCACACGTCAGTGACACTGGGGTTAACCCCGAGTCAAACCTGGGCTGATTAGCTTTGACTAAGCCCTGGGGCCCACTCGTCAGCGTCAGTAGGTGGGGATTAGTGCATAATTAACGGAGCCACGTCAGCCCGCCGGAGTTCTGGCCGGCGGCGACCAATAACGCGGCGGCGACTCGCCGGACTTGCGCTACAAGCGGCGTTTGGTCACGCGAAGACCACCGGGGCGTAGCCCGTCGTCGTCTGCATCCAGGGGAGCTGGTGGGGGGCTGCGGGGGCGCCGGAGCTCACCGGAGCAAAGCTCACGGCGGCGGCCGGAGTTCGGGATAGCGCGGGCGTGGGGCTGCAGCTCGCGTTCGAGCGAACGGAGGGCACAGGCGGTAGCTACGAGGCAACAGGAGCACATCGAGCTATCTACGCGAGGCGGAGGTGCTCGGGGGCACGGAGCTCGCCGGCCATGGCGGACGGCGGCTTCGGGCGCTCGCGGGGCAGCGGCTACAGGGCACGCGCGAGAGAGAGAGGTGAGGGGAAAGGAAGAGGGGCTCACGGCGGACTCGCAGAGCAGGCCGGTGTGCTCGGGGACGTCCTGCGTCCGGCGAATCGATGGCGATGGCGGCGAGGTCGATCTCCGGCGTCGGTGGTGAAGAAGACAACGGCGTCGGCGATGGAGCGCGTCCGGAGGTGCGTGGCTTGACGAGGAGGTAGAGGGGGTCGTGGCGGAGCTGGGAAGCATGTCAGGGAGGCGAGGGGAGGCCGGTGGCCATGGCAACGGCGAGCGATGGCGGCGGCTGCGCTCGGGTGTGCTCAGGGAAGAGAGAACCAGGGAGGAGGGAGAGCGAGAGGGAGGGGAAAAGGACCGGGGCGGCTGCGTGGCGACGTTCGGTCCATCCAGAGCGGCGAGGGGAGGACAGGCAGGCAGGGAGGGAGGAGGCGTGGCGCGGTGGCGCACGCGCGCGCCGGGCACGCTCCGTTCCCCTGTCGGGAAGGAAGACGACAAAGGAGGGGAGCCAGGTGGGCTGGGCCACCTGCTGGCTGGGCCGGCCTGCTGCGGCTGGGCTGCACAGGGGAAGCCCCAGGTAAGCCCCTCCTTCTCTTATTTCTGTTTTCTATTTTTTTCTGACATTTGTTTTGATTTAATAAAAATACTAAACCATTTTATTTGCTTATGCCAATTTTTGTAGGGGCTAATGGTATTATTCCAGAGCTCCTTTATAATTGGCGTAATTTTTGGACCATATTTCATATATATAGAAATATATTTCCAATGCAAATATTTATCGAATTAATCCAAATGGCCAAAATAAATATCCATGAGCTCCTAAAAATATTGTTTTGATTTTTTATCTCTGTCCAATATTTTCAGAGAGCAACATGAGCATTTTCTTGGACCCTTTTGGAGAAATTTTTATTTGGGTCATTTTCAAAAATGATTCTGAGGGTTCCACCAATCCTCATTTCAAATTTAAATGAAATTTAAACATGATGCACAAATGACTAGCTAGTCTAGGTCATACCAGACTAGGGATGTGACAACTCGCCCCCACTTGACAGAATCTCGTCTCGAGATTCAGGGGTCGACGGAAAGAAAGTGGGGTACTCCAGTCGAAGACGATCTTCTCGCTCCCAAGTAGCTTCTCTCTCGGAATGATGAGACCACTGAACTTTGAGAAACTTGATGTTCTGACGTCGAGTGACACGCTCTGCTTGATCAAGAATGCGTACCGGGTACTCTCGGTAGGTGAGGTTATCTTGGAGATCAAGCGTTTCGTGGTCCACTCCACGGATAGGATCCGAGAAGCAACGCCTGAGTTGAGAGACGTGGAAGACATCATGAACTCGAGAAAGATGTGGGGGTAGTTCCAATTGGTAGGCAACCTCTCCTCGTTTGGCGAGAATGCGAAAGGGACCAATGTAACGAGGAGCCAACTTGCCCTTGATACCGAAACGATGGGTACCCTTCAAAGGAGTAACCCGAAGGTAAGCTTGGTCGCCAATTTCATAAGTCATATCCTTATGATGACGATCGTACTGGCTTTTCTGACGAGACTGGGCTGTTTTCAAATTCTCACGAATGATGCGAACTTGCTCTTCTGCCTCCTGGATCATGTCCGGTCCAAAGAATTGTCTTTCACCGGTTTCTGACCAGTTCAAAGGTGTTCGACATCTTCGTCCATAGAGAACCTCAAAAGGAGCTTTCTTGAGGCTGGATTGGTAGCTGTTGTTATAAGCAAACTCGGCGGAAGGAAGACATTTCTCCCAATCCATACCGAAGGAGATAACGCAAGCTCTAAGCATGTCTTCGAGAATTTGATTGACCCGTTCCACCTGACCACTTGATTGAGGGTGGAAAGCGGTACTGAAAGAAAGATGGGTTCCCATGGCAGTTTGGAAACTCTCCCAAAAATGAGAAGTGAAAAGACTGCCACGGTCTGAATTGATCTCTAGTGGAACACCATGAAGTGACACTATTCGAGAAATATATAAGTCAGCAAGCTGACCAGCAGTGATACTTTCCCGAACAGGAAGGAAGTGAGCCACTTTGGAAAGACGATCAACGACTACGAAGATAGCGTTATTCCCTTTCTTGGTCCTGGGAAAGCCGGTAATGAAGTACATACCAACTTTATCCCATTTCCACTCAGGAATAGCTAAAGGCTGAAGGGTGCCAGCAGGCCTTTGATGCTCTGCCTTAACGCGACGACAAACGTCACAGTTAGCAATGAACTCAGCGATTTCTCTCTTCATCCTAGTCCACCAGAACCTCTGGCGTAGATCCTGATACATCTTAGTACTACCGGGATGAATTGTGAGAGGAGATTCATGCGCCTCCTTAAGAATCAATTGTCGAAGATGTTGGTTCTTGGGGACCACCAGGCGGTTCCCAAAGAAAACAACACCTCGATCATCTATAGAGAAACTACCAGCAATACCCTTGGCAATGTTTCTCTTGATCCGGGTAATCCCCGTATCATGCTTCTGGGCTTCTATGATAATATCCACAAGGGTAGGTTTCGCCACCAAGGTAGAAAGGAATCCGTGAGGAGCAATGTGAAGATTAAGCTTACAGAATTCCTCATGGAGAAGTGGTTGACCTTGCTGCAACATGAGATTGTTGCAATAGGATTTACGGCTTAGAGCATCAGCCATGACATTGGCTTTGCCTGGGGTGTAGGTAATCCCTAGATCATAATCTGTGATTAACTCCAACCAACGTCTTTGCCTAAGGTTCAAATCTGGTTGGGTGAAGATATAGTTGAGACTCTGGTGATCGGTGTAGATCTCGCAACGTTTACCAAGGAGGTAATGTCGCCAGGTCTTGAGTGCATAGACTACGGCTGCAAGCTCTAAATCATGTGTAGGGTAATTCTCCTCATGTGGATGCAACTGTCGAGATGCATAGGCAATCACATGACGATCCTGCATAAGAATGCAACCTAGTCCCTGTCGTGAGGCGTCGCAGTAGATAATAAAATCTTTAGTGAAATCCGGTGGCACAAGTATGGGAGCAGAAGTCAGGCGCCTTTTCAGTTCCTGAAAACTGTGTTCACACTATGGGGACCACTCAAACTTTTTATCTTTCTTGAGAAGTTCCGTGAGGGGTTTGGCTACTTTGGAGAAGTTTTCAACAAAGCGGCGACAATAGCTGGCTAGACCAAGGAAACTCCTAACTTGTTTAACGGTCTCAGGTGGAGCCCAATCGAGAACAGCCTGAACTCTCTCGGGATTGACAGCAATGCCCTTACCAGAGATTACATGGCCTAGGTAGGTCACTTCTGGCAACCAAAATTCACACTTGGAGAACTTGGCATAAAGGCGGTGTTCTCTGAGTTTTTCTAAAACAAGTCTAAGATGTTCGGCATGCTCTTCCTCGTTCTTCGAGTAAATAAGAATGTCATCGAGGTAAACCACGACGAACTTATCTAGGTACTCCATGAAGATCGAGTTCATCAAGCGGGAGAATGTGGCTGGGGCGTTGGTTAGGCCGAAGGACATGACAGTGTACTCATACTGACCATAACGAGTGACAAAAGCTGTCTTGGGAATGTCCCCGTTTCTGATCTTGATTTGATGGTAGCCTAACCTTAAATCCATCTTGGAAAAGACTGAGGATCCAGCGAGCTGATCGTACAGGTCGTTGATCCTGGGGAGCGGATACTTGTTCTTTATCGTGACCAAATTAACGGGACGATAATCAACGACCATCCGGTCCGTACCGTCTTTCTTCTTGACAAAGAGGACGGGGCAAGCCCAAGGAGAAGAACTAGGACGGATGAAACCCTTTTGCAAGGACTCATCAAGTTGTTTCTTAAGCTCGACTAGTTCTAAGGGTGCCATCTTGTAAGGTCTCCGGGAGATTGGAGCTGTTCCTGGGATAAGATCTATGACGAACTCTACATCTCTGTCAGGTGGAACACCTGGCAGTTCCTCTGGAAAGACATCCGGAAAGTCACGGACTACTGGGATATCTTCAAGGTCTGGAAGAGGGCTGGCATTAAGAGAATAGAGCTGACGCTTTGCAACTCTAGTGGAGACAATGGCTATCTTGCCAGATGGGTGTGTGAGCTGAACAGACCTGGTGAAACAATCAATCTTGGCATGATGAGCTGTCATCCAGTCCATACCCAAGATGATGTTAATATCCGAAGACTTGAGAGATATCAAGGAAGCAAGGAATACAAGTCTATCAACAAGGACTTCATTGCCATAACTTATCCTAGAAGTTTGCCATTTGGATCCAGGAGTTTGAATAAGTAGTGGGGAGGGCATATCACAAAATGACATGTCGTGCAAGCGGGCATAGCTTTCAGAAATGAAGGAATGAGACGCTCCAGTATCGAACAAAACCGATGCCAGATGACAGTTGACAAGGAGTGTACCAAGAACGACATCTGGATCATCATGAGCGGCTTTAGCTGAGACGTGATGCACACGTCCATGTTCAGTGGGAGCTGACTTGGCACTGATCATCTTGCGTGATGGCTTACCATGGCCAATAGACTTCTCGGGCTGGGGTGGAGCAACTCTAGTCTGAGTGCAAATACGGGCAATGTGGCCTGGCTCTCCGCACTTGTAACAAATCTTGGAGGTAGGATGTGGACCTGCATTGGAAGGCGGTCCACCAATAGGCCTGGGTGGAGCATACTGCTGAACTGGATGAGGTGCCACATAAGATGGCCTCGATACATATTTGGATGGAAGAGCGGAGTTTGGAACCCAAATCCGGCGCTTCTGAGAGCTAGAACCGGAGGAAGATCCCAAAGCACGAGTGTGCTTACGAGACTCCTCGTAAGTGAGTTGAGCTGTCTCTGCATTAATGGCCTTGTTCACAAGGGCTTGGAATGTACCACAATGATGCAGGTGGAGATCACGACGCAACTTGGGGTTGAGACCCTTCCGGAACCTAGCCTGCTTCTTGGCGTCCGTGGACACCTCTTCTGTGGCATAACGGGCGAGGTTCTCAAACTCTCTACTATAGGCATCAACAGCCATCTTACCCTGGGTGAAACTACAGAACTCTTCTCTCTTGCGATCAATGAGGGCTTCAGGAATGTGATGCTCGCGAAAAGCCTCAACGAAATCCCTCCAGGTGGAAGTCTGGCCGGCTGGAAGCATAGCCTCATAGTTCTGCCACCAAAGACTAGCAGGACCTTTCAGGTGGTATGCAGCATAGGTGACCTTGTCACTTTCGGCTACGCTCGCGGAATGCAGCTTATGAGTGATGCTACGGAGCCAATCATCTGCATCGAGTGGCTCGATGGAATGATGAAAGGTAGGTGGGTGCAAGCGAATGAAGTCATGAATGGTCACAGGCTTATTGGACTGATGTGCGGTGTTCTCCTCGATACGTGCCAACAAGTGGTTGGACTCACGCTTGTTCCTCTCCATCTATAGCATGAACTCTGTCAACGAAGGCTGATCGGGAGGATCCTCATCCCTACCATCTCCGTGGTTCTGGCTACGAGCAACAGAACTTCGCTTAGCCGATGACATCCTGAGAAACGAACCAAGGACGGAATCAGCATCAACTATGGACTGTAGAATGTAGGACAAGGAATTAGTATCTCTCGAACTCCTAGGGAAAATTCAGCAGCATAACGGCAGTAAAATGCTCAGAATGAGACATCCTACTAAAAATGGGGTGGTAACATACTCATCATCATCACTCAAGGTTCGGAGGTAGTACTAAACAGATTACACCGGAAGTACTCGAAACTGGGGTATGACTCTGATCAACCAGTCCTATGGAACTACGGAGTAGTAACACGTGATCCTGATAGACGGAAGAGAAGCCTAGTTCCTTAACCCCGTCGGAAAGATAGGACGACTCAGATCAGAAGGTCATGAGGTATAAGGAGTAAAAAGAGCCTTACCTTCCAACCCACAATCAATTCCCTTACATAACTAAAGATTTTCTAGACTCAACTTCGACCAGTTTGGCTTGGTAATCCTACAGGCAGTCAGGCTCTGATACCAACGCTGTCAGGACCCCGACTCGATGTCACATCGATCTAGCATGTAACACCTCATATCTCTTTGCGGCCTCACGCACGGTATCCCCACGGGTGTCGCCTTACCTTTGCCCGGGACCGTTTGCGCATTTTGGCACACGTATATGATGGTGTCGCTAGCATCCATATGATAAAGAGCCCGGGCTGACATGGCTAGTCGTAAACCCAAAGTGGCACTAACTTACAGGGACAGGCATTCATGACCCAGCATCGAACGTGTCGGTCATCAGCGAGTGAATCCAGGCTGTAGCACTGGGCTAACAGGACTCCGGTGAACCGGGCTGTAGCGGGCTAGCAGGACTCCGGTATTCATCGCGTGACATTTCCCCGAAGGGACAGACACAGGATCAAAGAAGGACACATGCCGGCCTGCCTAAGTGTTCCGGAGCAGTAGCAAGCTACCAGGGCTCAGTGGAAGCACTAGGAGACATTTCCCGGTAAGAGAGGCTACTAAGAATAAACAACTAGATAGTCAGATCCCACACATAGCAATACACATTACACGTACGCATAACATGCAAGTATGTGCTGTACAACATGGCATCATAGCATAACTCAACAACTCATATAGATAAAGGCTCAGAAGAGCCGTCATAGCAATTATTGCAAACAGGGGTCACAAGACCCATCATACAGAGCATACAAGCAACAAGCGGAAGCATTACATGTCTGGGTACAGACATCTACAAATGAAAAAGGCTGAAGAGCCTGACTATCTACAACATCCGATCAAGATCGTAGCTGAGGTACTAGCTACTAGTCGAAGTCCACGAGAACACTAGTATGACCGAAGTCTCCGCTGCAAAAACATAAATAAAGCAACATGAGTACAAAGGTACTCAGCAAGACTTACATCAGATCCTATCATACATGCGTTTGTATCAAGAGGGTAATGTGGGGTTTAGTTGCAGCAAGCCAGCTTTGACTCTGTGGCTATCCTGTTCTACGACTACCAGAAACTCTAGAGGTGAAACAACGTACACGAGTCCACTAATCACCACCCAATACACTACTATGGACTCATCCCCGTCTCCCTACGAGAAGGCCATCCATAGCACTCACACTTGTCTTGAGCATTTTAGGGTATCCACTTCAAGTTGTCTATGTACCATGTAAGCATCCAAGAAGTCCATAACCGCGGACCCGGCTATTCGAATAGATCATGTTAACCCTGCAGGGGTGTACTTCTTCACACACGCTCTCGCCACTTACCGCCATGTACACGTCATGTATCTCGGCAACCTTCAAACGGAAGCCTGGCGAGGGTGTCGGCCACGACCTGACTAACCACACAAGACTCTAATCCAGGTTTATCGCCTATTCGGGTTCCATCCGCAAGGAGATCCGGCCGGGGTTTCACTCACGGCCCCAAACGATGTGTGCAGGGTTCCCAAGCCCACCTCGCCGGATGGATCTACGCTTGGTACACCGTGTCACTGGTGCCTAGTCTGTCCCAAGCCCACCTGGCCGGGTGCCACTTGGTAGACTACTAACACTACCTACAAACACCAGAAACTAGTTGCGACTCCTGGACAGAGACCAAGTTGGTTAATAAGTCGAGAGGGGTCGAGTTACCGGAACCCAATGTGTGGTAGTATCGAGTCATTGGACAACATACACAGAACTCAGTGCTTAAGGACGGTTCCAGTGAGACAACCCACCATGTACTCCTACATGGCCTCTCACCGCTACCTTTACCAAATCATGTTCACACACTTAACTCTCAGCATCAGAACATATCGTAACACTCCAATTCATTCCCAATGAACCAGACCTGACACAACTCTAAGCAATAGCAGGCATAGCATGGTAGGAACACATCAGTGGCTTCAATCAACTCCTACACATGCTAGTGGGTTTCAACTATTTACTGTGGCAATGACAGGTCATGCAGAGGAATGGGTTCAGCTACCGCAGCACAAAGTAGCAGATGAATCGTTGTTGTCCTAACGCAATAACTGAGAGCAGGAGCGAGAGAGTAGGGTTTTATCGAAATGAACAAGGGGGTTTGCTTGCCTGGTAAATCAACAAGGGAGGCACTGCTTCACCGACAGGTACTCTGGAACGTCTCCGGAGCAGGACCTATCGAGAAGGAACGGTGCCGGCAATCAAAACACAATCATATGTAACAATATGATGCATGAGCATGGCATGTAGATGTGATGCTGTTTGAGCTAATGCAACTAGTATTCAATTGAATGAAGTCCATTTGAACAAAAGATTCAAATGCAACTCCAAAAATAAGTCTCTTAATATGCCATGATGTGTTTTCCCATATTCAGCATGTATAAGTTGGTTTGTCATGCATCAAACTAGTACAGATGGAAAGATTGCATTTTTCTGATAATTTTTTATATATAAATTATTTCAATCTGAGCTACGGTTGAATTTCTATGAATTTTTGAAGTTTAAATCAATTTCTGGAATTTCCTGATTTAATTTAATTCCAGAAAATATATAATTGCGTCAGCATGACGTCATCACTACATCAGCGGGTCAACGCGGCTGTCCAGGGTCAAACCTGACGTGTGGGGTCCACACGTCAGTGACACTGGGGTTAACCCCGAGTCAAACCTGGGCTGATTAGCTTTGACTAAGCCCTGGGGCCCACTCGTCAGCGTCAGTAGGTGGGGATTAGTGCATAATTAACGGAGCCACGTCAGCCCGCCGGAGTTCTGGCCGGCGGCGACCAATAACGCGGCGGCGACTCGCCGGACTTGCGCTACAAGCGGCGTTTGGTCGCGCGAAGACCACCGGGGCGTAGCCCGTCGTCGTCCGCATCCAGGGGAGCTGGTGGGGGGCTGCGGGGGCGCCGGAGCTCACCGGAGCAAAGCTCACGGCGGCGGCCGGAGTTCGAGACAGCGCGGGCGTGGGGCTGCAGCTCGCGTTCGAGCGAACGGAGGGCACAGGCGGTAGCTACGAGGCAGCAGGAGCACATCGAGCTATCTACGCGAGGCGGAGGTGCTCGGGGGCACGGAGCTCGCCGGCCATGGCGGACGGCGGCTTCGGGCGCTCGCGGGGCAGCGGCTACAGGGCACGCGCGAGAGAGAGAGGTGAGGGGAAAGGAAGAGGGGCTCACGGCGGACTCGCAGAGCAGGCCGGTGTGCTCGGGGACGTCCTGCGTCCGGCGAATCGACGGCGATGGTGGCGAGGTCGATCTCCGGCGTCGGTGGTGAAGAAGACAACGGCGTCGGCGATGGAGCGCGTCTGGAGGTGCGTGGCTTGACGAGGAGGTAGAGGGGGTCGTGGCGGAGCTGGGAAGGATGTCAGGGAGGCGAGGGGAGGCCGGTGGCCATGGCAACGGCGAGCGATGGCGGCGGCTGCGCTCGGGTGTGCTTGGGGAAGAGAGAACCAGGGAGGAGGGAGAGCGAGAGGGAGGGGAAAAGGACCGGGGCGGCTGCGTGGCGACGTTCGGTCCATCCAGAGCGGCGAGGGGAGGACAGGCAGGCAGGGAGGGAGGAGGCGTGGCGCGGTGGCGCGCGCGTGCGCCGGGCACGCTCCGTTCCCCTGTCGGGACGGAAGACGACAGAGGAGGGGAGCCAGGTGGGCTGGGCCACCTGCTGGCTGGGCCGGCCTGCTGCGGCTGGGCTGCACAGGGGAAGCCCCAGGTAAGCCCCTCCTTCTCTTATTTCTGTTTTCTATTTTTTTCTGACATTTGTTTTGATTTAATAAAAATACTAAACCATTTTATTTGCTTATGCCAATTTTTGTAGGGGCTAATGGTATTATTCCAGAGCTCCTTTATAATTGGCATAATTTTTGGACCATATTTCATATATATAGAAATATATTTCCAATGCAAATATTTATCGAATTAATCCAAATGGCCAAAATAAATATCCATGAGCTCCTAAAAATATTGTTTTGATTTTTATCTCTGTCCAATATTTTCAGAGAGCAACATGAGCATTTTCTTGGACCCTTTTGGAGAAATTTTTATTTGGGTCATTTTCAAAAATGATTCTGAGGGTTCCACCAATCCTCATTTCAAATTTAAATGAAATTTAAACATGATGCACAAATGACTAGCTAGTCTAGGTCATACCAGACTAGGGATGTGACAAGTTTTTCCTTTGATTCGTTTACATCTTCGAGATGTTTCACTGGAAGAAGCTGGATTTTACGTTTGTCCGCCTTTATGCCTTGCACATGAACTACCTCATCGGGGTTGAGCAGATACCTTTTATCTGTGTCGCTAACCCGTACTTCATGCACGAGGTCTTCTTGGCAGTCTGCACAAAGCACTGTGAATACGCGAGGGACTACCTCGTCAATTTCATGCTCGCCAATAAGGACAAGGAGGCGATTCTCGTGCCTTATCATCCCCTGTAAGTCATCCGCGCGGATATCCTTCCTTCAATTTCAATCATTCATTTGCACGGTGGAGGCTAATTAATTTGAGGTGTACTTATTTTGCGCAGCGGTGGGCGCGCCGTCCTCATCATCCTCTACCCCCGATACTCCCACGCTCTTTACTTGGACTCTTTGAAGAACATTACCAAAAAGGATTACACCCACATCAAGTCTGTTCTCGATAGTGCTATCTTTTACTACGGCAAACAGGGTGGAGAGGTCAACGACAAGAAGACAAGGGGCGGCAGGCCCGCCTTCAGCCATAAGACCGACTTCTGCTGCATCCAGCAATCGAGTGATTCTCTTAATGATGGGTTCTATGTCCTACACCACATGCTGGAGTACAGACGGGATCACCAGAACCTTCACATGTCACCTAGATCCAGCGATGCCCATATTCTGCAATGGGCAAAGGACTTAGGAGATATCGAGGATCATCGACTTCGAGCTGAGTTCTATCACATCCAGCGTGAACTTGCCCAAATCATCATGAAGGAGGTCGTAAAAAAACAGGGATGTTCTATGAAGAAGGACAAATGTCGTGGGAAGACGTCCGAACACGCATAGCCTCTTAGCGTCTTGACATGAAGCCTTTCACTAAGCTCGCGGACTATCTCCCAGACATGGATAGATGGCATGACATGTTGGAGTGATTGTCGATATATGACAATGTGCCCGTTTAGTCCATACATTCTGTATGACAAAACTTTGAGTTATGCACGGCGAAACTTTATTTGTGATGTAATTAAACCGTCCTCCTCGACTAGTGAAGATCACTCTAGTTAGGGCATTTTGGGTACGATGAGCTTTATTATTTATGCTTATGATATGTTGCTTCTATTTTTGCCAAGTCTGTCTCTTTCTGTTGCTCAACTATATATGTTGCATATCACCGACTCATGTGACGATGTAGGTGCATAGATCATCGATGGCGAAGAAGTGCTATGCTAGGAGTATATGATGAGTGGCCGGAGTGTCAGGCCCAGGTGTACTGGTTTCCGGTTTCCGAGCGACAACCAGTAGTTAGTTTAGGTTCATGCTAATGCAAGAGAGGCATACGAACTCATGTACTACATAGTTCTGCTCTCACTCATAGTGATAGCTCTTCTCGTGTATATCATTGTTTAGATGGACGACGATGTAGTTGCAAGTAATCGAGACTTGTATCGCTATTTTCGTGATGATGACGAGAGACCACTTTGTGTTGGATGATGATTATGATGATGACATGATTTGATGAGACTATTTGTATGTATATGCTATGATTACATTTGTATGTGTATGATATGCTAAAGATTATTGTATAAAGCCTATTCAAATACAAAACAAATATGCAGAAAAAAGCAGAAACTAATAAAACTAGCAGTAGCGAGGGGAACAAAGTTAGCAGTAGCGCTCCCTTACCAGTAGCGCTTCCTGCTAAAAAGTGCTGCAGATATTAGCAACAGCGCTCTGCACTAAAGCACACTACTGCTAGCCATGTATAGCAGTAGTGTGGGATGACAGGCACTACTGCTACACGTTAGCTGTAGTGCCTTATCAGTAGCGCGTCATCCCGCGCTACTGATAGGCAAAATACCCGTGCCACTGCTAGGGTTTTCCCTAGTAGTGAAAGAATCCAGGAAGCGTACCTCTTTGGAGCATGCTGCGCCTGTTGATGATTTTCCTGAGAGTTCCAACAGCAAAAGGACCAAGGTTGCTGCTCCACAAGTAAAGAAGGTCCCGGCATGGCTGGCTGGCATTGATGGTACCTTCATCATCAGCGCCACCCTCGACGACAAATAGGAAAGCACGCTTGTTGACTTCCTGCAAGCGAATATCGATGTGTTTGCCTGGCAACCATCTGATATCCCCGGTGTTCCCAGGGAGGTAATCGAGCAACATTGTTGTCTGCCCACACGCCAAACCTAAAAAGCAGAAAGTCCGGAAGCAGACCTTGTAGAGGCAGTAGTTTATTGCACCGGAGATCAAGAAGCTCAAAGCAGCTGCTTTGGTCAGAGGAGTGCTACATCCCACTTGGCTAGCAAACCCAGTGGTAGTACGGAAGGCTAATGGGAAATGGAGGCTCTGCATAGACTTCACAGATCTCAACAAGGCTTGCCTGAAGGACCCATTTCCCTTGCCGCACATCGATCAGATTGTGGATTCCACTTCAGGCTGCGATTTACTTTCCTTCCTGGATGCATATTCCGTATATCACCAGATCTTCATGTCCAAGGAAGACGAAGAGAAGACCTCATTCATCACCCCATGTGGTACGTACTGTTTTATCCTCATGCCATTCCGATTAATGAGTGTCGGGTCTACTTTTGCTAGGGCAGTCCAGATTGGTTTCGATCCACAGCTGCACAGAAACATTGAAGCTTATATGGATGACATTGTGGTCAAAACCAAGGACAGAGCAACTCTTATCCAGGATTTGGAGGAGACATTTGCAAATTGGTGGAAGATCAACTTGAAGCTCAACCTAGAGAAGTGTGTGTTTGGTGTTCCCTCCAGGAAGCTACTTGGGTTCTTTGTGTCCCATCGGGGGATCGAAGCCAATCCCGACAAGATCAAAGCCATCGAGCAAATCCAAGCGCCAAGGACAGTTAAGAATGTGAGGCGTCTAATGGGATGCGTTGCCGCGCTAAGCAGATTCATCTCCAAGTCTGCCGAGCGCGCCCTGTCGTTCTTCAAAATCTTGAAGAAGGCAGGACCCATGAAGTGGACCCCAGAAGCAGATGCGCCCCTGCAAGAGTTGAAGGCCTACTTATTTTTTGTGCCCACCTTGGTTGCTCCCAGACCACAAGAGCCATTGCCGCTATCCTTAGCGGCAACCAACCAAGTGGTTAGTGCAGCCTTGGTGGCGCAGCGGGAAGTGGACGAGGCAGAGAATGAGCAAGGACCGGCAGAGTCAGATAAAGATCAGGACAGAAGTAAGCACGACAACAATGGCAACCCCAAGGACACGACAAGGAAGAAAGTGGTGCAGTGCCTAGTGTACTTCGTTAGTTCCTTGTTACAAGGGGCTCGATCGAGGTACTCTGGCATGCAAAAAATGATCTTTAGTCTCATCATAGCCTCAAGGAAACTGCGCCACTACTTCCAAGCCCATGAGATCACGGTTGTCACTCGCTTCCCATTGCAAAGGATACTCCAAAACCCTGAGGCTACTAGGAGAATAGTGGAGTGGGCTTTGGAGTTATCCAATTTTGGTCTGAAGTTTGAGAGCACATCAACAATTCAGAGCAGGGTATTGGCAGAGTTTATTGCAGAATGGACATCGACCCCTGATGAGGAAGTGACAGAAACAGTTATCCCCGGCAAGGAAGCGCCTCGAGAATGGATTATGTACTTTGATGGTGCCTTTTCCCTACAAGGTGCAGGGGCTGGCGTGCTTCTTGTCGCACCCTCAGGGGAGCACTTGAAGTACGTCCTCCAGATGCATTTTACCCGGGAAGAGGCAACCAACAATACAACAGAGTATGAAGGGCTCCTTGCTAGGCTCAAGATTGCCGCAGAATTGGGAATTAAGAAGCTGATCATTCGAGGAGATTCATAGCTTGTGGTGAGACAAGTCAACAAGGATTTCTAAAGTCCATTAATGGAGGCATATGTTGAGGAAGTGAGAAGATTGGAGGAGCGCTTTGACGGATTGCAAATAGAGCACGTACCCCATGAAGAAAACAGCAGAGCTGATCATCTATCAAAGTGTGTTGTGGAAAAGCTTCCTATGGAACCAGGAAATTTTGTTCTCCATCTTACTCAGACCTCCGTATCCCCAGCAACAATGGCCGGAAAGATGAGAAAGATGGACTCCGGTAAGCCTCTCCCAGTAGAGCCTCGTGCTCCTGGCAGGGACCCTGCTGGAAACTCACAACTTGTCGGCCCACACCCTCCCACCGGGACCACAGTCCCCGCGGACGAGGAGTGTTCCCCCACAGTTGAGGAGGTGCTGCTAGTCCTCATTATCGAGCCACAAGCTCCAACTTGGGCAAGGCACATAGTCCACTTTCTCCAAACCGAAGAACTCCCCATTGACCAAGATGACGCTTAAAGAGTAGCCCGGAAGGCCAGTATGTACCAGTTTGTCGATGACACTCTATACAGAAGGAGGCCCAACAGTGTGAAATTGAAGTGCATCTACCAAAAAGAAGGAAAGGAACTGTTGGCTGAGATACACAGAGGCATGTGCGGCTCCCACATTGGATCAAGGGCATTAGTTAGGAAAGCATTTTGTCAAGGATTCTATTGGCCCATAGCCCTCCAAGATGTGGTCGAGCTAGTCATGAAATGTGAATCCTGCCAGTTTCATTCCAAGAACATCCACCTGCCTGCCCAAGCTCTTCAGAAAATCCCTTTATCATGGCCATTTTCGGTCTGGGGGCTCAATATTCTCGGTCCTTTCCCCCGAGCAATCGGGGGCTTTGAATTCTTGTTCGTTGCCATCGAAAAGTTTACAAAGTGGCCGGAAGTGACTCCCAAAAGGTGACTGTTCAGTCAGCTATCAAGTTCTTGAAAGAACTGGTGTGTCGTTTTGGAGTTCCATAAAGGATCATTACCGACAATGACACCCAGTTCAAGAGCCGCGCCTTCATGCAATATGTTCGCACCCTTGGAAGTAAGGACTCATTTGCTTCTGTCGCACATCCCAGAAGCAATGGACAAGGTGAGAGGGTGAACACTGAAGTGTTGCGGGGCCTCAAGACTAGAATCTTTGATACGCTCCGGAAGCACGGCAGGCGGTGGATCGATGAGCTGACAGTAGTCCTTTGGTCCCTCAGAACGACATCAAATTGGGCTACCGGGCAGACTCTTTTCTCCCTGGTGTCGGTGAAAAAACCGGCAGATCTTGGGTAGGGGGTCCCGACCTATGCGTCTAAGGCTAATGGTAACAGGAGGCGGGGGACACGATGTTTACCCAGGTCCGGGCCCTCTCAATGGAGGTAATACCCTACTTCCTGCTTGATTGATCTTGATGATATGAGTATTACAAGAGTTGATCTACCACGAGATCGTAGATGCTAAACCCTAGAAGCTAGCCTATGATTATGATTGTTGTGTCCTACGGACTAAACCCTCCGGTTTATATAGACACCGGAGGAGGCTAGGGTTACATAGAGTCGGTTACAGAGAAGGAGATCTACATATCCGAATTGCCAAGCTTGCCTTCCACGCAAAGGAGAGTCCCATCCAGACACGGGACGAAGTCTTCAATCTTGTATCTTCCTAGTCCAATAGTCCGGCCAAAGTATATAGTCCGGCTGTCTGAGGACCCCTTAATACTGGACTCCCTCAGTAGCCCCCGAACCAGGATTCAATGACGATGAGTCCAGCGTGCAGATTGTCTTCGGCATTGCAAGGCGGGTTCTTCTCCAAATTCTCCAGAGTACCTGTTGTAACAAGCAGTGTCTGGCTTCCCATCAATGTTGCACTCCTCGGCTTCTGTGCTGTAATAATGGTTATCTCCACGTGTCGAGCGAATGCGAGAAGTCGGGGTAGTTTTACATTTGCCACCCTGACCATGTAAGTAAATCGTCTATTTAAAGAGACGGGGATCCTTAGATCCAAATGACACCATCCTCCCCCAGCGAGCATCCACCAGAGCGTGCCCGGAAGAAACCATTCCATCATGGCCAGCCGTCGCAGCTCCTCCTCTCGCTCCCGTAGCACTAAGGCATGCGATTGGGAGAAGTGTTCTGTTCCCCACAACCGATTGGTAGAGTTGCAGACCTAGTGGTTTCTCCCGCCTGCATACATGGTCCACGTCCGAGCCGGACTAGCCACCTACAATGGCGGGGAGCAAGCGGAGAGTTTTCCCAACCCGTCCAAGGGGGAGGGGGCATGCCTTGTCCCTTTCTTGCTGAGGGGACTTGGATTTCCAATCCATCCATTCCTCTGCGGGCTCCTGGAGTTCTATGGCCTCCAGCTGCATAACTTCACCCCTGCCTCCATTTTACATATCGCCAGCTACGTCGCCTTTTGCGAGCTGTTTCTGGGCTGCGAAGCTCATTTCAAGCTATGGAAGAGGCTATTCTAGGAGGGGTCAATATACCAAGTGGGCGGAGTCGAAATATGGCGCATCGCCAGGGCCGGATACCTGTTCGGTACTCCGAAGAAGACATCCGAAGACTGGCCTTCGGAGTTGTTTTATATGGAGGACGTCCCCCTTCCGGACCCTATTCGGATGGGCCTTCCTGAGTTTGCAAATGCCCCATTGAATACACGCCACAGCTGGCGCCCCCGGAGCCCCCACGAGGAAGATAACAAAGAGGTCCTTTTCCTGATGGACAGGATAAAAATGCTGGCCAGATCAGGACTGACAATAATTGAGGTTATGTAAATATGTATAATGCGGGGGGTACAACCACTTCAGTATCAGGGAAAACCCATGTGGCACTTCAATGGAGAAGACGATGCCACCCGCTGCGGTCGTAAAGGTTCGGACTCCGCCGCCGCTCTGGCGAAAATACTGTCCGATTTGTACAAAGAAGAAGAAGAGGAGTTCATCCGGATTAAACCATGGGATGGATTCTCCATGTACAACCCCCCAAGCTGGGTGAGCTGCTACCTTTTATTCCAGTCTTTTCCCACATTCCTCATCACAAATATTTACCTTGCCAATTCATAGCAGGAACTACGAAAAGCTATCAGGGAGGTCCATAGCCCGTCTCCACAGCCAGAGGACCCCGACCGGGCCCTCGACCCCGGACTTGAAGAAGATCCGGACATATTTGTGGAGCTCGTCGACATGACATTTTATTACTTAAGTTGTGATGGTGCCTTGGTGTCGGTGGGAAACGACACCTATGGGATCACAAGAATCCCTACTACGGTTGCGGGGCGCGGGGTTGTGAGAAGAGCAGGATTAGTAATCAGCACAAAGATCGTTTACCCAGGTTCAGGCCGCGAGGATGCGTAAAACCCTAGTCCTGCTTGGTGGATGTATTGAGTGTTCTCGACCTCTCGAACAAGCTATGGGTACTGCGTCATTCGAAAGAGCCGAATCCTTTTCTAGTGTGCCATGGGCCTCCTTTTATAGGTGAAAGGGGCTGCCACAGTGGCACACAGGAGGTGGAAAGGCCTATAGTGATGCGAGCTTATCGCTCGTATTACAGGACAAGGCGCATTTAATGCACGGCTTAGGTGTCCCTTCACTTTATCGGGGACGGGAGCGAGGCTTGTCCCGTCCGTTGCCGCTCATCCTTGCTTCGACACGCGCCCTAGCCAGCGATGCATGTGGTGCCATGTAGGCAGGCAAGAAGCTGAGGTGGCGCGGTGGTGGAGCCTCCATGAAGATCTGCATGCCGCCACGCAGGTGTGTGCTAGGTTGGCCTGGAAGCCGCGTGTTGCCACGCAGGTGCCTGCCCAGCTGGTTGGGCTGGCAGCTCCATGTGAATGGCGGTGGGGACTCGGTTGGTGCGGGCCTGGTAGTGGCCCTGCTGTCGCCTTCGGCAAGGGTCTTGTCGGGTGGCCCGACAAGAGTCTTACCGGGTGGCCCGGCAAGGGTCTTGCCGTGGCGCGCTGCCACCCCCGGCAAGGATCCTGCCGGGGGTCTTGTGGGTCTTCCCTGGTAAGAATCTTGACGAGGATCGCTGCCCTCCAACCCTTATCTGATCTTGAGCATTCTTTGTCTTTGCAAAGATTTGCATGCCACCACGGAGGTGCCTCCTGAGCGCTGGCCCAACTTGGTTGTTGGCATTGGAGACCGTGGACTCGAGGGTGGCTCACACCGCTGGTATGGGCGGGCTGCCCCAGCAAGGGTCTTGCCAGGGCTGTTGAGGCTGCCCCGGCAAGGGTCCTTGCCGGGGAAACCTGCTTCGTCCATCTGATCTCTATGGCCTTGGTCCTTGACGTTGCTTTGTTTTTCTCGTGCCTTTGGCTTCTCTCCAGCTTCCCTCCTTTGCCCTGCTATGCGTGGCCGTGGCGCGTAGCTTTGACTGCCCGTGAACAAGTAAAGGGGTCAAAAGGAGAGCCCCTACTTTTGTACACCGACAGGAGCCCCCGGGCCTGGGCCACACATAAGCGCGACACGTTGTTGGGCCAGGCCCTGAACGGTGTGCGGGCAGGCAGGGAGGATTTTACCGCGGTAACTGTTCCGCTCGCTGTGCTTCCCCCATGATCGCGTTGAATGCGTGACGTGGGGGTCACGCGTGCGTGTGTGATCGAAGCATGCTAGCATCATATTGTGTTGGACAGTAAAGAGGCGTCTTACGTGTCTTTTCGAGACCGCAGGGCCGCTGCTCATTTACTGCCCTTACTCGGGAACCATCGCTCCACGCATCCCACTGCGCCCATCTTTCGCGCCACGTTCGCTGCATGCATGATGCAGAGCGAATGACAGGCGCTCGGGACATGGGAAGTCACGCGCGTGCGGGCCGATTCCCATGCGCCTTCAATTGAGCGGGGAGGGCGGTCGACGGCCCCGCCCGTGGTCATTTCAATGGGCCGGATTGGTCGAGAGAGGCGATCGAGCCTCGCCCCCGCCCCTTTATAAAGAGGGGAGCGGGAGGAACGGCGCCTCTCAATCCTTCGTCATTCGCTTCTCCCCGTTCCTACTTCTTCCTTCCTTCTGTCATGGCGAGGGGGCGTGGTGACGCATCATCGGTGGTGGTGAGGGTCTCGGGTCGACAACGCATCGCTCCTCCCCAAGAGCTCGTAGCGGCGGAGCCACCCATTAGAGGGAGGGGGAGGGGACGAGGTCGAGGCCACCGTGGTGCTCGAGGGAGAGGAGGACGGGGCAGCAGATCAGCCTCGCCGCTGCCAGCGGCCCCTCCTCCGGTGGTGGGTCACGTCGGGGACAATCCTTGCGAGTTCTTCATCAGGCTGCGCCAGCCGCCACACCGTCGTCTTCGCCTCCCGACTCCATTTGCGCAGGAGATGGAGCTGGATCCACCACAGGCGTTGCGGTTGCATATGAGGGGTTGTGGGAACAGTGGCACATGGGCCGATGTCGAGTTCCCCGCCCCTCACGTCATGTATCTCCACCGAGGGTGGAAGACCTTCGCCCGTGTCCGCAGCTTGACGGAGGGGCTCACTCTCCATTTCAAATTAATGGAGAGTGGCCTCCTCTCCGTCAAGATCTTCAGGCACTTCAGGACTCGCGTAAGGTGTTGCATGGAGAGATCCTCCGACGATGAAGATTCCTCCTCGAGCGAGAGTTGCGAGGAAGACAGCGGCAGTGACGACGAGGGTAGCAGGCGGCAGGATGACGGGTCCGACTAAGCGTCGGGCGCTGCTCCGGGCGGCACCGGCGACCCCAGCATCCATGCCGCTGGCTCCTTGAACTTCTCGGGGTCGCCTCCTTGGGCGGCTGGCGTTGGGAGGCTGTGGAAGAGGAAGAGGGTAGGCGGCGAGGCCGTCAAGTCAGAGTACGCGGGCACCGATGCCTTCGTCGCATATTGATGTCCTGCCGCCTCGCTTCGAGCCCTTCTCCCAGCGCCGTCATCACCAGCCAGCCTTTGGACGGCCACCGAGATGTCCTCTTGGTGCTTTCTGCCGCTCGTAGCTCGCCTAGGCGCCCCTTTTACCCTTTTGCTTTCTTGTCTCATTTCCTAAGGATAGGGACAAGAAAAGGATTACGAGTATCTTATCTCTTTTTAGTCGTGTAAGCCTTCGGGCCTTTGTTAAATTTAGAACTTGTAATCCCCCTGCTCATGTTTTTCATTTCGTATGAACTGTACCTATACGGGATGTTTTTAATGAAAAGGGATGTTTGCTAGGTTTTTCGTTTGCGGGTGAAACCCACGACAAGGAGAGAATCCTCGTTACTATCTAAGATAAACGTTTTTCGCCCGGCAACAGGCCTTGCCGTCCCCCCATTTTGCTTGACCTTTCTCACGCTCTTAGCGGAGGCAGGGATGAGGTGGGCTTAGGCTCCTCGTTCCTTTCCTTACTGCCGCGACTACGAGCAAATTCGGACCCAGGAGATAATCCTTGGGTACGGAAAGAGGTGAGCACGGTAGCCTAGAGATAAAACGAGGTTTCACATATCGCAGTCCATAACGAAACGCATGATAGAGGATAAAATACTTATCTAGATCTGTAGCCCCCGGCAACCTTGGCTTGCCATGGATGGATCCTTGTACTTGTAGCCCCCGGCAACTTTTGCTTGCCGGGGTCGGGGCACCGGTCCGTTCCTTTCTTCCAAACAGCTTGGTAGAAATGCTTATGTGCCCTACGAACCAAAGAGGACAGAGAAGAACAGAGAGACGTGGACTCGACCTCTAAGCTAGGGGTTAGCCGCTGCCAAGCACTATCAACCCTAACCGAGGAGGAGACTCAGCCTATCATGCATGCTATAACTTAGGGCGCCAGCGCTTCATTTATTATGCTCAGGGTCTGCGCCTGGCTTTGTACAAGGGGTTACATGCCTTGCCGGCAAGGCTTGTACAAAAGGGTGGCTTGCCGGGAGGCCCGGCAGCCGTGCCTTACGGGTAAAAGTTGAAAAGATGCTCGATGTTCTAGGAGTTGCTCACTGGAATGGCATCTTCGTCTCCAGGCGGACTGCGCCGGGCCTGGTGACTCGTGTTACCCGATAAGGGCCTTCCCACTTCGGCATCAATTTGTTGGAATTCTTGGCCGACTGAATGTGCTGAAGAACAAGGTCACCTTCCTCAAATCTCTGGGCATGAACCTTGCGGCTATGGTAGCGGCACAAGGCTTGCTGGTAGCATGCTGCTCTCACAGCCGCTCGGAGACGATCTTCCTCCAGGAGTGTCGCGTCATTCTACCGCAGTCGCTCTTGCTCAAGCTCATCATAAGCGAGCACTCGAGGTGACCCGTATATGAGTTCCATGGGGAGAACTGCTTCTGCCCCGTAGATCAGGGCAAAGGGTGTCTGGCCGGTGGCTCGATTTGGCGTCGTTCTGATCGACCAAAGAACCGTCGGCAACTCGTCAATCCAGCGCCTTCCACTTTTGCACAGCCTGTCAAATGTCTTCATTCTTAAGCCTCGCAGGACTTCAGCATTTGCTCTCTCCACTTGGTCATTGCTCTGTGGGTGTGCCACGGAAGCAAAACAGACCTTGCTGCCGAGATCCTCAATGTATTGCATGAAGGCATGGCTTGTGAACTGTGTGCTGTTGTCGGTGATGATCCTGTTGGGTACCCCAGAACGGCAAACTAGTCCTTTGAAGAACTTGACGGCTGACTGCGCTGTCACCTTCCTCACTGCTTCCACCTCTAGCCACTTTGTGAACTTGTCGATTGCAACGTACAAGTACTCAAAGCCCCTGACGACACGGGGGAAGGGGCCTAATATGTCGAGCCCCCAGACCGAGAAGGGCCATGAGAGAGGGATGGTCTGAAGGTCTTGAGCTGGTTGATGAAGCTTCTTTGAATGGAACTGGCACGCCTCACACTTGGTTACTAGTGCCGTCGCATCCTGGAGGGCGATGGGCCAAAATAAACCTTGCCGGAAAGCCTTGCCGGCAAGGGCCCTCGACCCTATGTGGGAGCCACATATGCCTCCATGTATCTCTGCCAACAGCTCTAGTCCTTCCTCCCGGGATATGCACTTCAATTTCACCCCATTTGGTCTTTTTCTATACAACACGTTGTCAACGAATTGGTACAGAGCAGACCGGCGGGCTTCTCTTTCTGCCTCTTCCTGCTCCTCAGGAAGCTCTCCTTTTTGGAGGAATCGGACGGTGTGCTGCGCCCATGCCGGAGCCTGCGGCTCAACGACAAGGACCAAAGGCATCTCTTCTGCCACGGAGTGGTCGTCTCTACGGCCATGGCCTGAGGCCCTGCTGGAGTCGGCTGCCCCGCGGCAAGGCTAGCATCCATGGCGGCATCTTCGCCAGCGGCCCCGGGGGGCTCAGTGGGGAAGTACTTGCCGAGGCCTAGCTTCCTCCACTTGTTCTGCCAGGCTGATGGTTCGACGAATGGTTGAGTTAGCTGAAGCACAAAAGTACCTGGTTCCACAGGTAGCTTGAGGGCAGCGCGCTTTGACAAGTAGTCGGCGATGTCGTTCTCCGTCCGAGGGACGTCCTCCACTTGTATACCATCAAAGCGCTCCTCTAGTTTCACCCACGTAAGCTTCCATCAACGGGCTTTGGTAATCTTTGTTGATCCGCCTGACGACGAGTTGCGAGTCGCCCCTGGCGATGAGATTTTTGACTCTGAGGTCCGCCGTGATCCTGAGACCGGCCAGCAAACCCTCGTACTCGGCGGTGTTGTTGGTTGACATCTCCCGGGGAAAGTGCATTTGGATGACATACTTGAGGTGCTCTCCGTGGGTGCGACAAGCAGCACACCAGCGCTGGCGCCTTGCAGCGAAAAGGCCCATCAAAGTACATGATCCAGTTGTGGCTCATTTCCTTGCTGGGAGAGTGATCTCCTGTACCTCTTCGTCAGGCGTCCGGGTCCATTCTGCAACAAACTCTGCCAATACTCTGCTCTGAATCGTCGAGGTACTTTCGAACTTTAAACCGAAACTCGACAGCTCCAGGGCCCATTCCACGATCCTCCCCGTTGCATCTGGGTTATGCAGTATCCGTTGCAACGGGAGGCGAGTGACTACGGTGATCTCGTGCACTTGGAAGTAATGACGCAGCTTCCTCGAGGCAGTAAGGAGTCCGAAGAGCAACTTTTGCACACCTGAGTACCTTGACCTAGCCCCCTGCAAGAGGGAGCTGACAAAGTAAACCGGGTGCTGGACCATTTTCTTTTTTTGCGCCACTTCACCCGGTCGTGTGGGCCCTATCACACTGGCGTCAGCCTTTGCCGAGGACTCAGTCTTGCCGGGACCGAGCCCCGCCAGGGAGGGTTCTGGCCCGCCATCTGTTGACTCTGCCGCTGCCGCTGCCTCTTCGTCAACCTCTCTCTCCGCTACTAGTGCAGCGCTAACCACTTGATTTGTTGCCGCTAGATATAGCAGCAACGGTTCTTCTGGTTTGGGCGCAACCAGCACCGGGGTAGAGGAGAGGTACTTCTTCAAGTCTCGCAGCGCTGCCTCGGCCTCTGGGGTCCACTCTACTGGGCCTGTCTTCTTCAAGATCTTGAAAAAGGGAAGGGCACACTCCATGGATTTGGAGATGAATCTGCTCATGGTGGCAACGCAGCCAGTGAGCCAACGCACGTCCTTCATCCGTTTGGGTGCTTCAATCTGCTCGATGGCCTTGATCTTATCTGGGTTTTACCTCAATCCCGCACTGCGACACAAAGAACCCGAGGAGCTTGCCGGACGGGACACCAAAGAACACTTCTCAGAGTTCAATTTGAGGTTGATCTTGCGCAGGTTTCCAAATGTTTCATCCAGATCTTTCACAAGTGTTGCTTTGTCCTTGGTTTTGACCACTATGTCATCCATATAAGCTTCCATATTTCTATGTAGTTGGGGCTTAAAACCAATTTGGACTGGTCTTGCAAAGGTTGAGCCAGCACTCTTCAACCCGAAAGGCATCCGTAAAAAGCAATATGTACCACATGGGGTGATGAAAGTTGTCTTCTCCTCGTCCTCTTTTGTCATGAAGATCTGGTGGTACCCTGAGTAGGCGTCGAGGAATGATAAGAGGTCACACCAAGCCGTGGAGTCAACAATCTGGTCAATGCGCGGTAACGGGAAGGGATCCTTTGGACAAGCCTTATTGATGTCTGTGTAATCAATACATAGTCTCCACTTCCTGTTTGCCTTGCGCACCACTACCGGATTGGCCAACCACGTCGGATGGAGTACTCCTCTTACCAAGCCTGCCGCCTCTAGTTTTCTGATCTCCTTCGTGATGAACTCCTGCCTCTCTAGAGCTTGCTTCCTGACCTTCTGCTTGATGGGCCACGCATGAGGACAGACATCAAGATGGTGCTCAATCACTTCCCTGGGAACGCCGGGGATGTCGGAGGCTTGCCATGCAAACACATCGACATTTGCCCACAGGAAAGTGATGAGCTCACTTTCCTATTTGCTGTTGAGGGTGGAGCTTATGGTAAAAGCTCCCCCCGTGCCATCCTCCATGACGGGCACCTTCTTGGTCTCTGGTGGTGCAGCTCTGGACTTCTTGCTCTTGCCGGTGGAGCTCTCTGGCACGTCCTCAATGGGAGCGCAACACCCCGAAGAGGTGCGCTTGCCGGAGCGGGTGCGAGGGGTCTCGCCGGTCTTCTTCCCTCCTGGGGCTACGTCGGCAGGAGCAGGTGCCTTGGCGGCAGCTGCTCCAACTGCTTCCCGGTAGAGTTGGTCGGCGCAAATCAAGGCATCTTTCTTGTCGGAGGGGACGGTGATGATGTTCATCGGCTGAGGCATCTTCAGCATGTTGTAGGCATAATGTGAAGCCGCCATGAACTTGGCTAGTGCCGGGTGGCCGAGAATCCCGTTGTAGGGCAAGGGGATCTCGGCTACATCAAAAACAATCCTCTCCGTCCTGTGGTTTAGCTCGCCTCCGAACATCACGGGCAGCGTGACCTTTCCCTTCGGCTGGCTCCTCCCCAGGTTGACCCCTTGGAATGTGCCCGTCTCCTCGAGGTCTCCATCAAGGATCTGCAGCCTCTTGGTCACAACAGGTGAGATCAAGTTCAGACCGGCCCCTCCCTCAACCAGCATCTTCGTCACCTTGAAGTTGTGGATTGTCAGGGAGACCAACAATGGCAAGCACCCGACCACAGTAGTGCGGTCAGGGTGGTCCTCGTTGTCAAAGATGATAGGCGTGCTGGACCACCTCAGCGGCTTCCGTGCATCGAGTGACGGCTCCACCGTTGTGATCTCACGCGCCCACTGCTTGAGCCGGCGGTGGGATGTATGCAGCAAGGCTCCACCATCGACGCACATGGCTTCTGTGGCTTTCTGGAACCCATGGTCGCTGGACTCATCATCCTCGTCATGATCATCATCTTCCTGCTTCTTGTCGCGGCCCCGGGCGGGCCTCTCCTGCTGACTATCTTTGCCGCGGCGGCCTCCTTGGCCTCCATGCTTCTTGCCGGATCCCTTCGCACCCTCTTGTCCCTTCTCCTTGTCCCGCCGTGCATACTCGGCTTTCTGCTTCTCAGTGAGCAGCTCCAGCTGCCAGCAGTTCTGGACATCATGACCTTTGGTGCGGTGGATCTTGCAATACTGCTTGTCGGAGCCCACCTGGCTTATCGGCACCCGCCATGGCCCGGCAAGCGGCACACCTGGCAACCTCCTTGCCAGAGTTACTCTCCTTGGCTTTCTTGGCAGCGTCGGTATCGTCGGACCCTCTACGGCAAGCACGGTCTTGCCCTTGCGCTTCCTGTTACGGCGCCAGCCCTTCTTCGCCGGCGTGGCGGTATCATCTGTGGAGTCGGTTTCCGTGTCGGCATCTTCGTCAAGGTACTTCCTTCCCTCTTCAGCGTGAGCGCACCGATCGGCCAGAACATAAAGTTCAGCCACATCCCTAACCTTGTTCATTGCCAGCTCTTCACGCATCTTATGATTGTGCACATTCTGGTGGAATGCATTGATCACAGCGGCAGGATGAACGTCCGGGATGTTGTACTGCACTCAGCTGAACCTTTGGATGTACTTGCGCAAGTTTTCTCCTTCCTTCTGGGGGATGATATGCAAATCACTCTCCTGGCCATGAGCTTGGTGGCCTCTGATAAAGTTGCCAACAAACACATGACACAGATCCGCCCAAGAAGAAATTGAGTCTACCGGCAAGTGCATCAACCATGACATAACATTGGGCTTGAGTGCCAACAGGAAATAGTTGGAGAGCACCTTATCGTTGCGAGCCCCTGTAGCTTGCATCGTGATGGTGTAGATGCTGAGGAACTCTGACGGGTGAGTCTTGCCGTTGTACTTCTCGCCAACGTCGGGCTTGAACATGCGGTGGGAGGGCCACTGGAACTGCCGCAGATCATGAGTGAAGGCCGGGCAACCCACCTCGTAGGGTAGTCCACCGTAGCCCCCCGGCGCCGGGTGGTCCGTAGTGGGCCCTGCCCGCCTGTCCGACTGGTGGCGCGCGTCATGCCGGCGCTCGATGGTGGTTTGAGCGTCTTCACGAACTCGCTCCCGAAGAACTTGGTGTTGGTCGCGGTGGGTTCGCGGGTCAGACGATGCTATGGAGATGTCATCACGAGCGTCGTCGCAACGGATCAACACCCGCGGTGGCCGGGATGGAGGAGGGGAATGTACCATGGCCGCATCGCCTCCGGCCCGGCCTCCGCTAGCGTGCGGTGGCTCGACGGAGTGAAGGCCTACGGGTCCCGCCGGCCGCAACCCATCGTTGTTGGCGATGCCGACGAGGCTCCGGACGGTGGCCCTCCATTCGTCAAGCTTCTCCGCGGCGGGAGGAAAATCGAGGAGCAGTTGCGCGCGTGCTAGGGCTTCTACTGGCGTGGGCAGCGGCGAAAGATGTGTGGACCGCGATGCGCCTCGACTTCTAACCGCGTTAGAAGGAGCCCCGTCATAGCCCCATAGCCATTCACCACCTCCGTCGGTACCTCGGCACGCATGGTGGCCCTCCTCATCATGTGATGGGCGCATGGGACTCTTCCTAGGGCAGCGCCCAGGATCACCAGCAGGGCAGCGCTGCTCATCGCGCACGACCTGAGAAGAGCGCGCCATGGACGCCGGTGTTGGCGTCTTGGAGGCCGCCGCGCCGCTGTCTGGCGGCATGAAGGCTCCCCTGGAGGGCCCCGCGCCGCCCTCGGGGGGACCGACTCCGTCTCTGGAGCCCGCAATGCGTGGCTTGTCACCTGGCATACGAACGACGCCACTCACCAGGCCTGGACTGCCAGGGTGATGTGGATGTGCACGGGTCGCGCCACGGGTTCTTTCCGCGAGTGGCCCGCTACTGGTCCGCATCGGTACTTGCAATTTGGTCCCGGACGAACCGACCACCACGGTCATCTTCTTCTTAGGAGCCATGGCGATGAAGAACAGCTAGGAAAACTACTAGATCAGATTCTCACAATTGCGCCCCCTACCTAGTGCGCCAAAGATGTCGGTGGGAAATGACAGCTATGGGATCACAAGAATCCCTACTACTGTTGCGGGGCGCGGGGTTGTGAGAAGAGCAGGATTAGTAATCAGCACAAAGATCGTTTATCCAGGTTCGGGCTGCGAAGATCCGTAAAACCCTAGTCCTGCTTGGTGGATGTATTGAGTGTTCTCGAGCTCTCGAACTAGCTATGGGTGCTGCCTCGTTCGAAAGAGCCGAATCCTTTTCCAGTGCGCCATGGGCCTCCTTTTATAGGCGAAAAGGGCTGCCACAGTGGCACACACGAGGTGGAAAGGCCTATAGTGCTGTGAGCTTATCGCTCGTATTACAGGACAAGGCGCATTTAATGCACGGCTTAGGTGTCCCTTCACTTTATCAGGGATGGGAGCGAGGCTCGTCCCGTCCGTCGCCGCTCCTCCTTGCTTCGACACGCACCCTGGCCAGCGATGCATGCGGTTCCATGTAGGCAGGCAAACAGGTGAGGTGGCACGGTGGTGGAGCCTTCATGAAGATCTGCATGCCTCCACACAGGTGGGTGCTGGGTTGGCCTGGAAGCCGTGTGTTGCCACGCAGGTGCTTGCCCAGCTGGTTGGGCTGGCAGATGCATGTGAACAGCGGTAGAGACTCACTTGGTGCGGGCCTGGTAGTGGCCCTGCTGTCGCCTTCGGCAAGGGTCTTGTCGGGTGGCCCAGCAAGAGTCTTGTCGGGTGGCCTGGCAAGGGTCTTGCCGTGGCACGCTGCCGCCCCTGGCAAGGATCCTGCCGGGGGTCTTGTGGGTCTTCCTTGGTTAGAATCTTGACGAGGATCGCTGTCCTCCAACCCTTATCTAATCTTGAGCATTCTTTGTCTTTGCAAAGATCTGCATGCCACCACGGAGGTGCCTCCTGAGCCCTGGCCCAACGTGGTTGTTGGTGTTGGAGACCGTGGGCTCGAGGGTGGCTCGCTTCACTGGTGTGGGCGGGCTGCCCCGGCAAGGGGCTTGTCGGGGCTGCCGAGGCTACCCCGGGAAGGGTCCTTGCCGGGGAAACCTGCTCCGTCCATCTGATCTTTGTGGCCTTGGTCCTTGATGTTTCTTTGTTTTTCTCATGCCTTCGGCTTCTATCCGGCTTCCCTCCTTTCCCTGCTATGCGTGGCCGTGGCACGTGGCTCTGACTGCCCGTGCTCAAGTAAAGGGGTCCAAAGGAGAGCCCCTACTTTTGTACACCGACACTTGGTGGCCATCATAGCCGATTATCCTGGCCTACTCCCTGCATCACATGTAAGTAAAACCGGAGTCCCAATTTGCAAGAAGGATACCCTCTTTGTGCCTTACCCACCACACATGTATTGCGTTTTACAGGGAAGGCCATCGGAACGTCGCGCCGAACCCGCGGCAAATCGTCAACAAGGAGCACCAAAGTCGGGTCGGCTTAAAAGGAAGGCAGACAGGACCGAGACACTACCGCAGAGGTATGATTTAAAACCTGCTACGCAATTATCGTCCTTAAAATATAACAATGTCCATGGTTCCCCGGCAGAAAACGCGCTCGTCAAACTGTATCCAGAGAGCCTGCGGGTCACGCCTCCACTAGCCGGACTCCGAGGCCAGACTCAAGGGCGGAGATTAACGTGGGGACAACGCCGGATGGTCCTCCTACAGAGGTTGCGGATAGATTATCCGCTACAAACTCCGAAGTGGAGAGCACCATGAATCACAGGCGACGATGGGCCACACTACGCGACCCTAATTTCTCTCAAGAGGCCTTCAATGCCTTCAACTCAGGGGACGCGTACATCCGAGCTGCTCAAGATGGCCTCGCCAGAGCTACGGACCGGTATGTAAAGGATATATAGGTAAGAAAATTTGATAAGTATGTATATCAGTAGCCCCTGAGACTTGAAACAGTTGGCACAACTGATTTAAGGATCAATTATATGCATAGGTTCTTACAGAAAAGAATACCCAGCTATCTAAAGAGCTGGAGGAGTGCAAAGCCCAGCTACGGGCCGCAGTCGTCGGAATGGAGGAGTCCAAGAAGGCCTCATATGGTAATACTTGTTGAGGGAGTCCCGGACTAGGGGGTGTCCGGATAGCCGAACTATCATCATCGGCCGGACTCCAAGACTATGAAGATACAAGATTGAAGACTTCGTCCCGTGTCCGGATGGGACTTTCCTTGGCGTGGAAGGCAAGCTTGGCGATGCGGATATGTAGATCTCCTACCTTTGTAACCGACTCTGTGTAACCCTAGCCCTCTCCAGTGTCTATATAAACTGGATGGCCTTAGTCCATAGGACGAACAACAATCATACCATAGGCTAGCTTCTAGGGTTTAGCCTCCTTGATCTCGTGGTAGATATACTCTTGTAACCCACATCATCAATATTAATCAAGAAGGACGTAGGGTTTTACCTCCATCAAGGGGGCCCGAACCTGGGTAAAAACATCGTGTCCCTCGTCTCCTGTTACCATCCGCCTAGACGCACAGTTCGGGACCCCCTACCCGAGATCCGCCGATTTTGACAGCGACATTGGTGCTTTCATTGAGAGTTCCTCTGTGCCATCGCGATCAGGAAGGATGCCTTCTCACGTCTTTAAAGACGGCACCGTCGTCAAGAGAGCTTTGGCCGCTGGCCAAACTGTCCGGCTAGGTGGTTTTCTTATGACCGCCTGTTCGGCCACCGCTCCGACGATGACCTCTCAGGTCATCAAAAGCGATCTTCACGTCAGCCCAGAATTCGCCGAGCAGTTAGATCCGATTGATCTCTCCTCTGTAAACGAGCTCTTGGATCGCATCGCCGCCCTGGGAGTCGCTACAGACTATGATCAGATTGGGCTTAAACCCGATCTGAGAGATATTAACTCTCCTCAGGCCACCCACCACGTTGTCGTGGTAGAGGAACAATGCGGCAACCCTTCTTCTATGTTGAAAACCAACTATGTCCGGATTCCTGATCCCTCCAAGCCGGATTCCCGCAAAGGGACGGACGCTAATCAAATACTGAACTTAGAGTTAGGCATCAGACTAGATTCGTTGGAAAGCATCCAGCAAGTCAAGCTTCCAAATCTGGAAACTTCTTGGCCTTTGAGCCTCAGATCGGGCGGGGTTCCGAACTTGATTCCACCCACCCACCCAAACATAAGCGATCTATCTCGAATACGGCAAGAGCCCGATGAAACAGTACATCATTACTGGGCCAGATTCCTCCTGGTTATGAACAGGATAAAGGACTGCTGCGAAGAAAGCGCGATTTCAATTTTCTGCACTAATTGCACGAACAAGGGAATCATGAACGCCATAAGTCGTCGCGACGTTACACGCTTCATCGACCTAGCGACTATTGTACAAAAATACTGTGCGGTAGAGAGTGCCAGGAACACCGAAACTAGGTTTTGGGACAGTCTGGCCTTGACCACAACCCTAGTCCGAAGCAAAAGGGTGCGCCATACTCAAGCACCTGGGTTAAAAACCAAAAAGCAAAGACCCCCTAAAGGGCATGGAACCGTACTGGAGGGCTGGCTAAACAAACCCTGCAAAATCCACAGTACGGAGGGCGCCACTCCAACACACAGCCTTCGAGCATGTTGGATACTACGGTAGGTGGCCAAAAGTGGCGAAGGCTTTTTAGCCCTGGGCAAACAGCCCAGCAGTACCGGTACGGTATTAACAGTCTTCGAGACTTTCGCATCAAATAACATGCGAAAACGAACAATTCGTAGCCTCGCCGAAGTCTACCAAGTAGCAACAGCAAATCCATGGAGTGACACGGCTATCACCTTCAACGCCAGCGACGAACCTAAATTCCGAAAAGCTAGAGCACCAGCCGCATTGGTCCTCAGTCCGATAGTGGACGGCTTTCGCCTTACCAAGGTACTCATGGATGGCGGCCGCGGATTAAACCTCATCTACGAGGAAACCCTTCAAAAAATGGATATTGACTGGAACCGCATCGAGCGAAGCAGCACAACCTTCAGAGGGATAATCCCTAGTCGAGAAGTACACTGCACAGGAAAGATCACACTAGATGTAGTGTTCGGCTCACCTGACAATTATAGGTCCGAGGAGGTCACGTTCCAAGTGGCCCCATTCGGCAGCGGATATCATGCTTTGTTAGGGCGAGAGGCATTCACAATCTTCCAAGCTATACCCCACTACGGGTACATGAAGCTCAAAATGCCTGGACCCAATGGGATAACCACTCTTGCCAGTGATCCAGATACAGCACTCCGCGCTGAAAATAAGACAGCCACACTAGCCCTAGAGGCATTGTCCGAAGCCCTAGCAGCAGAGGAACTAACTACGCTGCGCTCCACGGTGGATAGGGACGATGTGATACTCGATAAGAGGTCCAAGTCCACCTCTTTTAAACAAGCAGACGAAATAGTCAAATTTCAGGTCCATCCAACGGACCCCACAAAGACGGCCTCCGTTGGGGCACAATTAAGTCCTGATGTCGAAGCCGCATTACGAGAATTCCTTCGGGAAAATTGGGACATTTTTTCCTGGCACCCTTCAGACATGCCAGGAATCCCGCGCAGGCTGGCAGAGCACAGCCTAAACATCCTAAAAGGATTCAAGCCGGTCAAACAAGCTCTTCGGCGATTTTCTGAACCCAAAAGACAGGCAATGGGAGAAGAGCTAGCCAAACTCCGAATTCATCAGAGATATAAAACATCCGGACTGGCTAGCCAATCTAGTAATGGTACCAAAAAAGGACAAATCATGGCGCCTCTGCGTCCATTTTAAAGACCTTAACAAGGCATGTCCAAAGGACCCTTTCCCACTCCCTCGCATCGACCAAATCATCGATGCTACCGTAGGGCACGATTCATTGTGCTTCCTCGACGCATACTCCGGATACCATCAAATCAAGATGGCGGAGATAGACCAGGCTGCAACGGCATTCATTACTCCATCTGGGCCATTCTGCTTCAACACAATGCCCTTCGGACTCAAAAACGCCGGCGCAACATATCAGCGCATGATTCAAACATGTCTGGCTACCCAGATAGGCAAAATAGTAGAGGCATACGTAGACGATGTGGTCGTCAAGACCAAACACTTCGAAACTCTAGTAGAAGACTTGAGGGTGACATTCGACAACCTCCGAGCATATGACATTAAGCTCAATCCGGAAAAATGCGTCTTCGGCGTACCAGCCGGAAAGCTCTTGGGCTTCATCGTATCCGGTAGAGGAATTGAAGCAAACCCGGCCAAAATCCAAGCTCTGTCACAATTGGATATTCCAAAAGACCTCAAGAAAATACAAAAACTAACCGGATGCGTAGCGGCCTTAACTTCATCTCCCGTTTGGGAGAAAAGGCTCTGCCCCTCTACCGCCTCCTCCGGCGCACCGAACATTTCGAATGGACGGATGCTGCCACAGCCGGACTCGAAGAAATAAAGGCCATACTGGCAACAAATCTGGTCCTAGCCGCGCCCAACCTGGGCGAACCTATGTTATTATATATCGCAGCAACACATCAGGTTGTCAGCGCGGTACTCGTCGTCGAGCGAGAGACAGAAGGGCACATATTCCCTCTTCAAAAACCAGTGTACTACGTATCCACTGTTCTAACTCCATGCAAGTCCCGGTACCCACATTATCAAAAGATAGCATATGCGGTGTTCATGGCATCCCGGAAGCTGCGACACTACTTTCAAGAGTGTTCCATAACGGTGGCCTCCGAAGTACCTCTCAACGATATTATAAACAATCGCGATGCAACGGGCAGGATTGCAAAATGGGCTATTGAGCTCTTACCATTTGACATAACCTATAAACCACGGCGAGCTATAAAGTCGCAGGTTCTGGCCGACTTCGTCGCCGAATGGACCGAAGCCGAACTCCCTAAAGAGTACGGCGCATACTCCAATTGGATCATGCATTTCGACGGATCCAAAATGTTGGCTGGCTTGGGGGCTGGCGTCATCCTGACATCCCCAACTGGAGACACAATCCAATACGTACTTCAAATAATGTACATGGACTCCAATAAGGCAGCCGAATACGAGGCCCTTCTACATGGCCTCCGGATGGCAATCTCCATGGGCATTCAACGCCTAGAGGTGCGCGGGGATTCAAACCTCGCAATATCCCAAGTAAATGGAGACTTTGATGCCAAAGATCCAAAAATGGCAGCTTACCGCAATGCCGTCCTAAAAATGTCGGCTCAGTTCAAAGGACTCGAATTCCACCATGTAGCCCGGGATAATAACCAGGCAGCAGACGTGGTAGCACGCATCGGCGCGAAACGAGACGCCATCCCTCCAAACATCTTCCTGGAACGGCTCTTCAAGCCATCCGTGTTATGGGAAGAGGAGTCCGGAAATAACAATCCGGAGCCAGCTGCATCACCTAACTCGGACCATTCTGACACAATCGGCGGCTCAGCCAACGAAATAACACCTTCAGCTCACGAAATAATGGCAGTAATTGCCCCGTGGACAGAACCATTCCTAGCCTACTTAATTCGGCAGGAACTTCCCGAAGACCAAAATGAGGCCCGCTGCATAGTTCGGCGATCTAAAGCCTACAAGGTCCATGAGGGAGAACTTTATAAGAAAAGCACAACCGGAGTCCTTCAAAGGTGTATGTCCGAAGAGGAGGGGCGGAATCTCCTGGCTGAAATTCACGCCGGACTCGGCGGGCACCACGCTGCAGCCCGGGCACTCGTAGGCAAGGCCTTCCGTACAGGATTTTATTGGCCGACAGCCCGGGCAGATGCTCAGGACTTAGTCCAACTATGCGTCGGTTGCTAGCTCTTTGCTAATCAGATCCACATGCCACCCATCGCCCTCAAAACTATACCCATTACCTGGCCGTTCGCGGTCTTGGGGCTTGACATGGTTGGACCCCTTAAAGGGGGAACCCACAAGCACAAATACTTATTGGTCATGGTGGACAAATTCACCAAATGGATTGAAGCCAAGCCGGTTAAAACGGCAGAATCCGGACCGGTGATAGACTTCCTATCTGGGATAGTTCACCGTTTTGGCGTCCCCCACAGCATCATCACTGATAACGACACGAACTTCACTGCCGATGAGGTTAAACTCTGGTGCAAAAACATGGGCATCAAGCTCGATTACGCTTCAGTCTATCACCCCCCAAACTAATGGTCAAGTCGAGCGAGCAAATGGTCTAATCATGAGCGGCATCAAACCCAGACTAGTGTGGTCCCTCAAGGAATCTAACACGCACTGGGTAGAGGAGCTCGACTCCGTACTCTGGGGGCTGCGGACCACGCCAAACCGAACTATTGGATTCACACCATTTTTCATGGTGTATGGCACAGAGGCAGTTCTGCCTTGCGATATAATTCATGACTCACCTCGTGTGCGCATGTACGAAGAAAGAGAAGCCGAGTTGGATCGGCAGGACAGTTTGGACGACTTAGAGGAGGAGCGAGACGTGGCAAAGGCTCGTTCCGCAATCTATCAGCAGCAGCCTCGAAGATATCAAAGCAGAGAAGTACGGGCCAAAACTTACAATGTCGGCGAACTCGTTCTACGCCTGCCGGACAAGAAAAAGGACAAACTTAAGCCCAAGTGGGAAGGTCCCTCCATCATCGACCAAGTCCTGATCGGTGGAGCATACCATCTACGTAAAGCATCTGACAACCGACTCGAGCCGAACCCATGGAACGCAGCCCGTCTTCAAAGATTCTACGCCTAAACGCCGGACTCAGAGTTCGCCTCACTCCCCCGTCCACCTTTTTACATTTTTTACTGTCTCTTGTCCCCCTCCTTCTTCCCACCTTTTTTTTCAATACCTTTTAAAGGCTGATTTGCGCTTTGTTCGCACACACTTGATGTGCTCCTAGCACTCATTATACCTGGGGGCTTCTTTACCAGAAGCTTATTAATATGGGCTTCACGCCCAATACATGTGTCATACTTCCGCATGTACCTTTTATTCACCATTATATGCATCGATATGACTTAAGTTTTGGCCAAGCTGGGTTGCCTGGCTCCTGTGCTTACCCCTACGTTCCCGATTGTTTGGCTAGGAGGTAAAGGGAGCACCTCTGCGATTGTTACTGCCGGGTTAGCCGGATGTGTACCTCAGACTGGGTGAAGCCGAAAGCTAGCGTTCTTAACAGAATATTCAGTCGGTGACTTGAAAGATGATTTATTACTTACTTATTTATAAGCCCCCAGATGCTTTTTCTGCTATTTTCGCAGTCCGACATTGCACCTTAGGGCATGCCTCCCAGGGAAAGGAACCCTTAATGGAACTATTCTCCCTAGAAGATGTTTCTTACTAACCATGTAATATAACATAACTAGTTGGGCACTTGTCTGATAAAGCAATTATGACCCCGACGCCTTGTCTCCATGCATGCCCCGGTTCTTTTATAAACATAGGGGTATTCGGACACACTCCGGACTATTGGGTCCCGAGGTTGAAGCGAAACGGTCCGCAAAGACAAACGATCTACAATCCAGCTAGAAGGCATCTTACATGTCATTTCAAATTACATCGTCAAACCGACTGATTGTACTCCTCCTCAATCCCATCTAACAGGCTGTCTAATTTACAGTCCTGTTGGGAATATTTCGCGGCCAGTTCTACTTGGCCATACATCAATCTCACAGGGATCTCCTTCCCATCAGGCCCCGCAGGTCCGACCTCGGCCATGTGGTTTGGGTCAGCCTTCGGGTAGCGCGTCTTCACCATGGCCCAGGCCTCCTTGGCGCCCTGACGGCAGGCCGATATCTTCCACAAATGGAGGCGTCGCCGTGCTCCCTGGAGCTTCTCAGAAAGCTCACCAAGGCCCTCGGGTAGGGAGACGGATGGCCATAAAGCCTGAACGACGCCACCCATCGCCTGCCGAACACGTTCGAACAATTGCACCAGCTCGGGAAGTTGGTCACCTGTTGACCCAGGCATTTCCTCCGCAGGGCGACCTGTGAGCACACCTATAGACATATTTCTGTCAAACGACTTCCTCACCTAATTCTTCTTTTCAAAGGAATTTGCTCAAGCACTTACTATAAATGCCGCGACGAAGTCGCTGATTCTCCTTCAAGGAGCCAGACAGCTGGGCCCGAACACCTTTCAGCTCTTCTCCTAGCTGGGTGTGGGCATCTTGGAGCTTGTTTCTCTCCTGCTGCACCTTCATAAGCACCCTCTCGCCAGCCTTTAGCTGGCGCAGTAGCTGTTGCTTGTCCGGATCTAGTCCGGCGCCCTCTGCAATATTATTGTCAGATTCACGCCGCACTTTGTTAATTAATTATCTTTTCAAAGTACGTCTTACCAGCGGGGGTCTCTGTGGCTCCCCCTGTGGCGGCCAGTGCGGCCTCAAGTTGGGCCTTGCACTCTTGGAGCTCCTGGGACAGATGGGTATTCTTCTCCGTAAGATCCTGCATAAAAATTGATCCTTAAATCAGTTATTTTAACCATTTTATGTCTCGGGGGCTACTGGCATATATAACTATTAAAATTACTTACACGTATGTCTTTCACATACTGCTCCGTGGCTCTGGTTAACCCATCTTGAGCGGCACGGAGGTGCGCGTTTCCCGCATCAAAGGCATTTAACGCCTCCGGGGAGAAACACGCGTCACGAAGAACTGTCCGGCGACGCCTGTGATTGATGGCGCTCTCCACCTCAGACCGGGTGGCGGACAGCCTATCGGCATCCTCCGTCGGAGTAGTGTCCGACTCATGCCTTGTATTCGCCTCCCCTTCCGGGCCATGCGTTGGAGCATGGCTGGCAGAGGCTTGATTGGCAACCTCTCCGGACATTGTCCGGCGAGCGCTCTTTCTGGAAAAGTTATGAGCATTAATATACCTCCTGGGAATCCTTCCCTTAAAAAATAGCGGTGCTCCGTACCGTTGCGGCGACGTTTCAGTTCGCGTTGCACTCCTCTTCCGCCTACTGGGCCGGACTGACCCTTGTTGGTCGGTCGCCGCGGGCTCGACTTCCTGCCGTAAAGGCGCTTCCTGTCAAACACCATTGGTGCATGGTGGTCAGAACTAAGCATTAAAGAAGTAACGGCGCCAGGACTTCGGTCGTACTCACCGGGGAAGCCGGACACAAACCGGGGTAGTCAGCCATAATGGCGACTAAAGCATTATCTATGTTGAGCTGGTAGTACACCCCGTCGATCAGTTCCACCGCTAAGTCCGGATCCTCTTCGGAGGCCGGATTAAGGGACCTTTCTGGGTCTTCGGGTTGTGGGGCTGGGCTTTTTATGCCCTCCACATCCCGACGCAGTTCCTGTGTCAAAATCATACAATAAGACAATTGCCTTTAAAGGCACGGTTCAGATATGCATGCGACCGCTTACCCAGCTCCGAGGGTTGTTCATGGAAAATCCGTTCAGAGGATTCATGCGGAGGAAGTTCTCCAACTCCCCCTTGTATAAGCCGGAAGGATCTTCACCAGATCGTCGGCCGAGCCAGGTCCCTTGCGGCCGTGACGGGTGGCGTCGTCGTCTCCGTTGAAGTCCCACATGGGGTGGCCCCTATATTGGAGCGGCTGCACCCCACGCATAATGCATGTGGCCATGACTCCGATCATGGTTAATCCGGAATGGGCTAGCAGCCATATCCGGCCCATCAAGTAATGGACTCCACTATCATCTTCTCGTCGAGGGCTCCGTGGGCGCCAACTTAGGCGTTTCTTCAGGGGAGTGTTGCTGAACTCCGGAAGGCCGATCCGGATTGGATCCGGCAGTGGAGCGTCCTCCATATAAAACCACTCCGAAGGCCAATCTTCGGACGCCTTCTTCGGGGTCCCGGACAGGTATCCGGTCCCGGCAATGCGCCATATTTCAACTCCGCCCACTTGATATGTCGACCCCTCGTGAGAGCGGGGTACGAGGCAAAACAGCCTCTTCCACAGCGCAAAATGGGGCTCAATGCCCAAGAACAGCTCACACAGAGCTACGAAGCCCGCGATGTGCACAATGGAGGCAGGTGTAAGGTGATGAAGCTGGAGTCCGTAGAACTCCAGGAGCCCCCGGAGAAACGGATGTATAGGAAATCCGAGTCCCCTTATTAAGTAGGAGACAAAGCACACTCGCTCTCCTTTGGAGGGATTGGGGGCGCTCTCCGCCTGCTTCCCACCTTTGTAGGTGGCCAGTCCGGCTCGAACCGGAACCATGAAGGCCGGGGGAAGATATCGCTCTGCTTGGAGCGTCACTAACTCGCTGTGCGGGACTGAGCATCTCCTCCAGTCTCCTGGCTTAGGGCTGGGAGCGCGAGAAGAGGAGCCGCGTCGACTGTCCATGTTGGAATGGGTTTGGTGTCAGATGCGCCTCGATGAGTGCTTGCGGAAGGAGGAGGATGTGATTTGGATCTAGGATCCTCGCCTCTCTTATAGGCAGCTTATTTGCGCAGCTAGGGGGTAAAACATAAAAATACCCTGGCTTTTCGCATTCGTGCGACGTGTGGAAGAAGACCATTATTGGACGCGGAAGCCAAGGAGCACAGCATTTATGAAGCAACCGGACACTATCCGGCAAACACATGGAGCATGAAGAAGAACCCGCCTTGCAAACGCCAAAGACAACATACGCGCTGGATTCGTCGTTATTGAAGCCTGGTTCGGGGGCTACTGAGGGAGTCTCGGACTAGGGGGTGTCCGGATAGCCGAACTATCATCATCGGCCGGACTCCAAGACTATGAAGATACAAGATTGAAGACTTCGTCCCGTGTCCGGATGGGACTTTCCTTGGCGTGGAAGGCAAGCTTGGCGATGCGGATATGTAGATCTCCTACCTTTGTAACCGACTCTGTGTAACCCTAGCCCTCTCTGGTGTCTATATAAACCGGATGGCCTTAGTCCATAGGACGAACAAAAATCATACCATAGGCTAGCTTCTAGGGTTTAGCCTCCTTGATCTCGTGGTAGATCTACTCTTGTAACCCACATCATCAATATTAATCAAGCAGGACGTAGGGTTTTACCTCCATCAAGAGGGCCCGAACCTGGGTAAAAACATCGTGTCCCTCGTCTCCTGTTACCATCCGCCTAGACGCACAGTTCGGGACCCCCTACCTGAGATCCGCCGGTTTTGACACCGACACTTGTCTTGATCAAAAAGAATGTATTGACATATACCAGTTAGTATTCGGCATGCATGCAAATCTAACAATAGATTCTGCAGACAATCCTGGAGGTAATCCGGAGATCGTATCGGAGGAGGAACAACATGCTCAACGACAGCTAAAGGCTGGCGAGCGCGTGCTTACAAAAGTTATACGGGAGAAGAATGATCTCCAGGACGCGAAGACCCGGCTGGACGTTGAATTAAAGGATGTTTGGGCTCGGCTTGCTGACTCCGTGAAGGAGAATAGGAGGCTTTGACGTGGCATTTCTAGTAAGTGCTCGGACGAACCCTTAGAAAGTTCGGTGAAGAAGCAGGCTAACAGAATTTTGTCTATAGGAATGCTGATAGGTCGTCCCAAAGAGGAGATGCCCGGATCTGCAGGCGATCTTCTGCAAGAGCTCTCACAGCTGCACGGACAAATTCGGCAGGTGATGCAGGGTATTTCCCAGGCCTTGTGGCCGTCCGCATCCATGCCTGAAGGCATGGGAGATCTCATGGAGATGCTCAAGGGAGCGCGGCGACGCTTCCGATTATGGAAGATATCGGCCTGCCGACAAGGTGCAAGGGAGGCCTGGGCCATGGTGAAGACATGATACACCAAAACTGACCCGAACCACATGGCCGAGGTCGGACCTGTAGGGCCAAATGGGAAAGAGATCCCCGTTAGTCTGGTATATGACCAGGTAGCTTTAGCTGCGAAGTATTCCCAACAGGATTGTAGGCTAGACCGCATGTTGGATAGTATAGAAGAAGAGTTTAGCCAGTCTAAGTGACTTTGTACTTCAAAGGACATATTGTGTCCCTAGCCCGATTGTAAATCATTTGTCTTGGTGGACCTTTTCGCTTCAACCTTTGGACCCGACAGTTCGGAGTGTATCCGAATACCCACTCAGTTATGTGAAAACCAAGGCACGCGTGGAAACCAGGCGTAGGGGTCATAAGTGCTTGAACAGACAAGTACCCAACTAGCTATGTTATATTACATGGGTAGTAAGAAACATCTTCCAGGGAGAATAGTTCCATTAAGGGTTCCTTTCCCTGGGTGTGCATGCAGTTATGTGCATGTCCGAACTGCAAAAAATGACGCAGGATATAAGCATCTGGGGGCATGTTTCCCAATAAGTAAAAGACATCTTTTGTTCACTGACCGAATATTCCCTTAAGAATGCTAGCTTTCAGCTTCACCCAGTCTGAGGTACACATCCGGCTGACCCGGCAGTAACAATCGCAGAGGTGCTCCCCTTATGCCCTAGCCGAACTAACGGGAACATAGAGCACAAACACAAGATCCAGGCAACCTAGCTTGGCCAAAACTTAAGTCATATCGATGCATATAGTGGTTCAAAAAGGCACATATGGAGAAATGACGCATATATGGTGGGCATAAAGCCCAGAAGATAATTATATTAAGCTTCTATATAAGAAGCCCCCAGGTATATTGAGCGCTCATAGCACGGCAGGAGTGTGCGGTCAAAGCATACTTGAAGCTTTTAAGGCTATATATATATATATATATATAAAGGAGAGAGAGAGGATATAATTTAAAAAGGAAGATGGAGGTAAGGAGACAAACACAGAGTTCGGCACTAGGCGTAGAATCTACGGAGTCTGGCCGCATTCCATGGGTTCGGCTCGAGTCGATTATCTGATGCATCACGCAGACGGTACGCTCCTCCGGTGCAAACTTTATCAATGATGAAGGGACGCTCCCACTTGGGCTTGAGCTTGTCCTTTTTATTCTCTGGTAGGCGTAGAACGAGTTCGCCAATGTTATAAGTTTTGGCCCGTACTTCTCTGCTTTGATACCTTCGAGCCTGCTATTGATATAATGTGGAACGGGCCTTTGCGACGTCACGCTCCTCCTCCAGGGCATCTAAGTTGTCTTGCCGATCTAGCTCGGCTTCTCTCTCTTCGTACATGCGCACTCGAGGTGAGTCATGAATGATATCACAGGGTAGTACTGCCTCTACGCCGTACACCATAAAAAATGGTGTGTATCCGGTGGTGCGATTTGGCGTGGTCCGCAGCCCCCATAGTACGGAGTCGAGCTCCTCGACCCAGTGCGTATCTGATTCCTTCAAGGATCGCACTAGTATGGGTTTGATGCCACTCATAATAAGACCATTTGCTCGTTCGACTTGACCGTTTGTTTGTGGGTGATAGACAGAGGCATAATCAAGCTTAATGCCCATCTTGCCGCACCAAGTTTTTACCTCGTCGGCTCTGAAGTTGGAGCCGTTATCAGTGATGATGCTGTGAGGGACACCGTAACGGTGTAAGACTCTGGATATAAAGTCTATCATTGGTCCGGATTCGGGCATTTTAACTGGTTTGGCTTCTATCCATTTGGTGACTTTATCTGCCATGACCAATAAGTATTTTTTCTTATGGCTTCCTCCTTTAAGGGGTCCAACCATATCGAGCCCCCAGACCGCAAAGGGCCTAGTTATGGGGATTGTTTGGAGAGCGGTAGGTGGCATATGGCTTTGATTTGCAAAAAGTTGGGAACCGATGCAATGTTGGACGAGGTCCTATGCGCCCACTCGGGCTGTCGGCCAGTAGAAACCTGTACGGAAGGCCTTGCTTACAAGGGCTCAGGCTGCGGCGTGGTGGCCGCCGAGTCTAGCATGAATTTCTGCCAAGAGTTGCCGTCCTTACTCTTTGGAGGTGCACCTTTGGAGCACTCCAGTCGCGCTTTTCTTATAAAGCTCTGCCTCGTGGACCTTGTAGGCTTTAGAACACCGCACAATGCAACGTGCCTTATTTTGGTCCTCAGGGAGTTCTTGCCTATTTAGGTAGGCTAAGAAGGGTTCTGTCCATGGGGCGATGACAGCCATAATCACGTGGGCCGACGGTGTTATTTCGGTGGCGGAGCCTCCAATTATGTCAGAGTGTTCGGGATGTGGGGTTGTGTTCGGATCTGGACTGGTATTGCCGGTCTCCCCTTCCCACACCACGGATGGCTTGAACAGCCTTTCCAAGAAGATATTAGGTGGGACGGGGTCGCGCTTAGCGCCGATGCGGGCGAGGATATCCGCCGCTTGATTGTTTTCTCGGACCACATGGTGGAATTCGAGCCCCTCGAACCGAGCTGACATTTTAAGGACGGCATTGCTGTCAGGACCCCGACTCGATGCCACATCGATCTAGCATGTAACACCTCATATCACTTTGCGGCCTCACGCACGGTATTCCCACGGGTGTCGCCTTACCTTTGCCCGGGACCGTTTGCGCCTTTTGGCACACGTATATGACAGTGTCGCTAGCATCCATATGATAAGGAGCCCGGGCTGACATGGCTAGTCGTAAACCCAAAGCGGCACAAACTTACAGGGACAGGCATCCATGACCCAGCATCGAACGTGTCGGTCATCAGCGAGTGAATCCAGGCTGTAGCACTGGGCTAGCAGGACTCCGGTGAACCGGGCTGTAGCGGGCTAACAGGACTCCGGTATTCATCGCGTGACATTTCCCCGAAGGGACAGACATAGGAACGAAGAAGGACACATGCCGGCCAGCCTAGGTGTTCCGGAGCAGTAGCAAGCTACCATGGCTCGGTGGAAACACTAGGAGACATTTCCCCGTAAGAGAGGCTACTAAAGATAAACAACTAGATGGTCAGATCCCACACATACCAAGCATTGCAATAACATACACACAATATGCTCGATATGTGCAACACAACATGGCATCACAAAATGACTCTACGACTCAAGTAGTTTATTCAATAGGCTCCGAGGAGCGAGATATTACAACAGGGGTCTCATGACCCAACACTCAGAGCATACAAGTCAAAGCACAAGCGGAAGCTATCATGTCTGGGTACAGACATCTATAAATGAAAAAGGCTGAGAAGCCTGACTATCTATCAGATCCTGCCGAGGGCACAAGATCGTAGCTGAGGTATCACGCTAAACGTCGAAGTCCAAGCGAGACTACTAGTGAGACTGAAGTCTCTCTGCAAAAACATAAAATGGGCAAACGTGAGTACAAATGTACCCAGCAAGACTTACATCAGAGCTAACTACATATGCATCGTTATCAACAAAGGGGTGGTGGGGTTTAACTGCAGCAAGCCAGCTTTGACTCGGTGGCTATCCTAAACTACGACTGCAAGCGACTCTTTTGAGGTGGCGCACACGAGTCCACATATTCACCATATCAATACACCACTATGGATCCGCTCCCGTCTCCCTACGAGAACGCCATCCATAGCACTCACGCTTATCTTGCGCATTTTAAAGTATCCACTTTCATTTGTCTATGAACTGATATAAGCAACCCAGAAGTCCTTTTCCGCGGACACGGCTATTCGAATAGATGATGTTAACCCTGCAGGGGTGTACTTCTTCATACATGTTTCCACCACTTAGCGTCTGCACACGACATGTGCTCGGCAGACTTCAAGCGAAAGCCGACGTGGGTGTAGACCACGACCTACCTAAACACTCAAGTCTCTAGTCCAGGTTTATCGCCTATTCGGGTTCCATCCATGAGGAGATCCGGCCGGAGTTTCGCTCACAGCCCCAAACGATGTGAACAGGGTTCCGTGACACCAAACGGGCGCCCGGTATACCCGGCCACGTGCCTACCGCATCACAGCCCACCCCTACGGTCAGCGCTGTCCACGGCCTCCAGCATACTACAAACACCAGAAACTACTTGCAACTCCTGGACAGAGAGCTAGGGTGAATAAGAAGTCGAGCGGGGTCATATTTCAGGGCCCAATGTATGGTAGTAACTGAATCATGGATCACAAACACAAAACTCAGTTCCTGAGGACGGCTGCAATGAGACAACCCACCATGTACTCCTACATGGCCTCTCACCGCTACCTTTACCAAATCGTGTTCACACACTTAGCTCACACACAGTAGGACATGTTCACACGCCTCTGATTCATCCCCGATGAATCAGACCTGACTCAACTCTAAGCAGTAGCAGGCATGACAAACAAGCATGAATGAGTAGGCACAACAGGGCTCAAACAATTCCTACTCATACTAGTGGGTTTCATCTATTTACTGTGGAATGACAGGTCATGCAAAGGATAAAGGGGTTCAGCTACCGCAGCAAGTAACAGATGAATCGTTGTTGTCCTAATGCAGTAAAAGAGAGCAGGAGCGAGAGAGTAGGATTGTATCGGAATGAACAAGGGGGTTTTGCTTGCCTGGCACTTCTGAAGATAGCATTGAGTCTTCATCAGTGTCAACGATCGCATCATCGGTACACGTCTATCGAGAGGGAACAAATACCGGCAATACAGAAAAAGCACGATCAATGCAATGCACAATATTATGCATGCTATGACATGGCAAAATGAATGTGTTTTGGGCTAATGCATCTAAAACCAGATTAAATGGGGTTGGTTTGAATACAAGATTCAAATTTAAACTCCATATGTGATTATTTAAATGCCCTTTATATGATTTGTGCTAAACAGCAGCTATAAGTTGTTCTAACATGCATGAAAATGGTACAGATGGATTCCTTGAATTTTTCTGATAATTTTTCATATATAAATTATTTAATTTGGAGTTACGGTTAATTTTCTATGATTTATAGAAGTTTATATAATTTTCTGGAATTTCCTGAATTATAAAAAAAATCCAGAAAATGGTTTATTGCGTCAGCCCCACGTCACAGTGACGTCAGCAGGGTCAACGGGCTGGTCCAGGTCAAACCTGACGTGTGGGGGCCACACGTCAGTGACACAGGAGCTAATCCCGGTCAAACCCAGCGCTGACTGGGGTTTGACCAGGGGTGGGGCCCGCTGTCAGTGGCCTAGGGGGTTAGTAGTGGGGTCATTAGCGACTAATGACAGTGCCACGTCGACTTCGCCGGAGTTCGGCCGGCGACAACCAAATCAACGGCAGAGGCTCGCCGGAGTTGAGCTACAGGCAATGGATGGGCGCGCGAAGGCCACCAGGAGGTAGCCCGTGCTCTTCCGCGTCCAACGGAGCAGGAAGGAGCGGACGGGGTGCGCTCTACTCGCCGGAGTCGAGCTCGCGGCGGCGGCCAGAGCTCGGGCACCGACGGTTAGGCGCTACGGCGCGTTTCACGAAGAACTGGTGGGATCTGCGGCTTCCTGAGGAAACGCTGAGCACGCCTACGTGCTCTGGTGCGACGTGCGGGGGTTGCAACCGCGGCGGCGACATGGCCGGCGGCGGGGAGCGCTCGGCTCCGGTGGGTGATGCGGCTAGGGGGCGAATTAGGCAACAAGGCATGGGGGAAACGATGCAGCGGCTCACCGCGGTTCTTCTGGTGCTGCTGGCGAGGCAGGGGAGGCACGGGGTCCGGCGAATCGACGGCGGGGATCACCGGCACCCGAGGTCGGAAACGGCGGCGTTGGAGATGCAGCAGAGCTCCTGGCGCCGCGTGACTCGATGGAGAGGACGACGACGTCGTGGCGGAGCTCGGAAGCCCGTCGGAGAGGAGAGGGGGTGGCTGTGGTCGCGGCAACGGCGAACGGCGGCGATGGGCGTGTTCGGTGGCGAGAGAGAGGGGTCCAGGGGAGAGGATGAGGGCGAGGGAGAGCGAGAGGGGCCCGGGGGGGTGCGTGGCGATGCCAGGAGAGTCCAGGGCGAAGCGGCAAGCAGGAGGTGGCCGTCGGTGGCCGTGCGCGTGCTGGCGCGCCATGGGCACACGCCCTCCTGCCCACTGGCAGGAGGTTGAAGACAGTAGGAGTGAGGAGGAGGTGGGCTGGGCCTAGCTGGGCCGGTTCCAGTGGCCTGCACAGGTAAGCTTTGCTCTTTTTATTATTTACTGTTTTCTATTTTCTGTAGTTTGTTTTGATTTAATTTAGCAACTAAATTATTTAAATAAATTCTGTAGATTTTTATGTGGCTTGCTAAAATATATACAAAGCCACTCACAAACCTCCAGAATTATTGGAGTCATATTTAATATATATTTAAATATAAATCCAAAGCAAATAGTTATTGGATTAATTCAAATGGCCAAAATAATTATCTCTGTGACTCCAAAAATATTGGTTTAAATTTTACCTCTTACCAATATTTCCATGGAATAACAGGAACATTTTCTTGGACACATTTGAGAAGATTTAATTGTTGGTTATTTTTAGAGGTTTCTGAGGCTTTGAAAATTCCTCAATTCAAATTTCATTTGAATTTAAACATGATGCAGCAAGAGGTCTAGCCTAGTGCATACCAGAAGCTAGGGATGTGACAACTCACCCCCACTAAACAAGAATCTCGTCTCGAGATTCAAGCGTAGGGTAAGGTGAAGGGGAAACGCAACTAGTATAATCTTCACGATCCAGGGTGCACTTCAGTTGAACGTTGATTCATTCACCATCATTGTCTTGATGTCTTGCTCTGAGAAATCCTGCCAACATGACATGGAGGGAAGAAGGAGACTCTAGAAGGTCGATCTTCTTGAAGATCGAACAACTCACGGAATGAGACATAGGACCATCTCCCGGGTTGAGACACGAGATACACATCAAGAGGGGTGGAAAGAAACGGATGACGAAGGTTCACTAGGTGGACAACAATTCCACACCTAAGAAGGTGGTGAACGGTTGTCAACGTAGCGAGGAGTTGAATTGCCATGATACCACGACGAAACATCCTGGAGAAGGGTGATTCGTAGATTATTATCTTAAGTGGCAAAAAGAATTACCTTTGATTCAGAGATCATTGAAACTCTTCATACCAGCCTAAGGCAATTCACAACGATCGTTTGGAGGGGGTCGGTAGAATGGCATACTCAGACTTGGATGATGTGGATTACCTTGTTGAAGACAACGTAATGGATGATTTTGCTTATCACCGGAAATGGAAGAGACCCATGGTAGAATGACACATTGGCGGTGCAAGCTAGGAACAAAATGCAAATGCTGGGAATGATTCTGGTAACTGGGGAAGAACCCAACAATAGGGAGTGAATTCACTGGTTGAAAAGGTCATAGCATTGCCGAGGAAAACTGAGAGTAATCCCAGTTAGAGCCGATGATAACACGTAACGCTTGTGCGTGCTCTCAAGAACTTGAGCATTTCCATATTCATCAAGGTTTTACCAACATCCGTGTCAAGGGTCCGGCAACACAACTTGCTACCATGATGAATGATGATGGAGGATGTAGATGCAAAGAAAGATAACACCTTCTCAGATTTCATCTTAGCGAGGCCAAGGAAACAAAATCTGGATGATCGACCGAGAAACATTTAGCACTCCGCTTCTACTGTTCTCCTTGATGTGCTAGTGTAACCCATTCATAGAAATGGTCTGGTATCTAGGACATCAAGTAAAAGGTCGGACTTCGGGATCTCAAAATCCATAGGGGCAACTAGGGAGTAAATCCTACGAAATCCCTATGGGGAGGTGGCCAACTTCCTCAATCAAGATATTATAATGACAGGTCTTCCGGCTGGGTGTGTTGGCCACGACATCCACTTTACCGGTTATCGAGGGACCAATATTATAGTTCTTGGAGAATGTTCCAACCATCATATCTGCCTGAGATTCAGATCTGGTTGGTGTCAGGATATCCCAGACTCATCAAGTCTAGAAAGAAAAATGAAAGTTTGCAACACAAATCGACGAGATGACGTTGCGAGATTCTCGGGAAATGAACTACGATAGTAAGCTCCAAAACATGAGCTGGTTCTGCTACAAACATGTGAACACGTTGTCCCGGACAAGCATGACCACGTGGTAGTCTTACAATAAAACACTACCGAGTTCTGGTTGGGAACCATTACCGTGGATAACGAAGTCCTTGCATAAGTCATATGATTAGCTCTTATGAAGGAACTTCTTCCCCTTGAACAAATCAATCAGTGGCTTGGTGTGCTCGGGACACATATGGAATGAAGGTTGCAAGTCTTCAGACCACAGAATACTTCGCACGTGTGCATGACTAATTTGGAATGATTCCAGGGAAACAAAACAATCTTCCTCAAATTCATGGCGGCAACTTGCATCATATGCACATGAATTAGGGAAAATCACTACTTTCATTCAAACATATGCTTCATGAACGAAACACGAAGAAATGCTTACACAAGTTTCCAACACTAGGTTGATGTTCAACATGATTCATGGGGGGAGACAAAATGCTACTGATGGGCTCAACAGCAACTCATCGGAATTTCCATATCACTGGACTTCCACCATCATGTGAACACGGTGATAGCATTGGTCAGACCAAAGATGTAATGGTGTATGCTCGAGGGATCAACCACGAGTAGGACAACATTACGAGCATCGTTGGTACTGATTTGATTTGACGATAGCCCACAATCAAATCAAGGGATTGATAAGACAATAGGTCCAGCAACTGATCACAGGGACCAATCGATGAAGATATCATCTTTCTTCAACACACACTACACAAGAATATCCCTTTGGAACGAACTAAGTCAGACAAGTTTTTATCTTCCAACTCTCCAAGTTGTTGTCCAGCTTAACCAACTAGCTCAGGGATATCTAACACCGATTCTTGGAAAGAAGGTGGTTCATAAGAAACCAACTTGATCACGGGCTCAACATAACGGTCAGGTGACGACCTGGTAGTACTTCCGAGAAGATCTTCGGAAAATCACGAACCACCGATATGTTACTAAGCTCGAGAACAATCTTGCTTTTCAGGGCAAGATGATATGATCAAATGAGCGAGGACTTGACAAATCCTAACTCATCAATCAAAGAGTGCACCAGGAAATAAGGACTAGGTAGCACGATCAGTCTTAGAAGGATGATTCGAAAACCAACATACTAAGAATGAAATTATTATCCTTTAACTACCAAGCAACAGAGTTGCTAGCAGTATTGATTTCACACATCACAATTCATTTGTCGGTATTCCGGTTGCATCAACACGAGGGCCGAGGAATGAACAGTGATGGCAAGAAGTATCACTGTACCAAGAGTTCATGGGATGGTGTGCAATTCCTATAACAATCTCGATATAAAATATGTAATACTCCAAGGTAGAGCAGAACCAAAAGCTGGATTGGCATTTGATCTGCGGAATACAACTACTTTGACCCAACCCTAGATATGGAAGAGGTACTGGAGTTTGTTTCTCCTAGTCATTCCGGAATAGAATGGCTTGATGGACCACAAGGGTAATAGGCATCGATAAACGAATGCATGCATACCCTTGACTATCAATTGATAGACGAGGGTCAGAATGCAACTAAAGAGAACAACTCAAAGGAACATATAACTTTCTGAGTTGTGGATGCATAGATTAGTATGTCGAACCAAGTCCAACATATTTCTTCCGGATAACCCATGCAGAAAGGTAGAACTGGCAGAGTCACGATTATGAATGGAGAACCCATCGAGAGCACTCTGAATGTGATCTTTCGATCAGCGAGGAACATCTGCCATAAGTAGTTCATGGTATTTGGAAGAAGAAGATACCACGGACTTCAAGGACTATCGCAAAGGTTACTAATATCCTGAAGGCACTAACAGTTACTATCAACACGAAGTAGGTGGAGTGAATCTCGGGTTCAGAACCCAGGAGTAGAATACCTACTACTAAGTAGCATCACGGGATGCTTCCGAGAATAAAGGCCAGAATCTTCACACTGGGACACAAATCATGGCTAGACCACTAGATGATCCCCTAAGCACTTAGGGTCATAATAATAATTCCAGCATATATGTCGAGGCGATAATTACCTCAACACACCGATTAGTGTGGTTAATCTGGCCCATGGGAACATCGGAAACAGAAGGAAGGGATTTGCAAATGCATCGGACTATTTAGAAACCTGGAATGACTCGGACAGCATAACGGCTGTAAATGCTCAGAAAAGATTTGAGACATTCACAAAAATGGTGGCATAACCACTCAGAAGCACAATATCAAGGTTCCGAGATCAACAATTAACATACGGAAGTAGTAGGAACTGAACTGAGACTTAAATTCAACAATCTTATAAGTCTACTGATTAGTAACACGTGATCCTGATAGATAGATGAGAAGACCTAGTTCTTAATCCCCGTAGAAGAGAAGATGATGACTCAGATCAGAAGGGCATGAGGTAAAGGAGTAAAAAGAGCCTTACGTTCCATCCCACAATCAATTCCCTTACATAACTAAAGAATTTCTAGACTCAACTTCGACCAGTTTGGCTTGGTAATCCTACAGGCAGTCAAGCTCTGATACCAACGCTGTCAGGACCCCGACTCGATGCCACATCGATCTAGCATGTAACACCTCATATCACTTTGCGGCCTCACGCACGGTATTCCCACGGGTGTCGCCTTACCTTTGCCCGGGACCGTTTGCGCCTTTTGGCACACGTATATGACAGTGTCGCTAGCATCCATATGATAAGGAGCCCGGGCTGACATGGCTAGTCGTAAACCCAAAGTGGCACAAACTTACAGGGATAGGCATCCATGACCCAGCATCGAACGTGTCGGTCATCAGCGAGTGAATCCAGGCTGTAGCACTGGGCTAGCAGGACTCCGGTGAACCGGGCTGTAGCGGGCTAACAGGACTCCGGTATTCATCGCGTGACATTTCCCCGTAGGGACAGACACAGGAACGAAGAAGGACACATGCCGGCCAGCCTAAGTGTTCCGGAGCAGTAGCAAGCTACCATGGCTCGGTGGAAACACTAGGAGACATTTCCCGGTAAGAGAGGCTACTAAAGATAAACAACTAGATGGTCAGATCCCACACATACCAAGCATTTCAATAGCATACACACAATATGCTCGATATGTGCAAATACAACATGGCATCACAACATGACTCTACGACTCAAGTAATTTATTCATTAGGCTCCGAGGAGCGAGATATTACAAACATGGGTCTCATGACCCAACAATCAGAGCATACAAGTCAAAGCACAAGCGGAAGCTATCATGTCTGAGTACAGACATCTATAAATGAAAAAGGCTGAGAAGCCTGACTATCTATCAGATCCTGCCGAGGGCACAAGATCGTAGCTGAGGTATCAAGCTAAACGTCGAAGTCCAAGCGGAACTACTAGTGAGACTGAAGTCTCTCTGCAAAAACATAAAATAGGCAAACGTGAGTACAAATGTACCCAACAAGACTTACATCAGATCTATCTACACATGCATCATTATCAACAAAGGGGATGGTGGAGTTTGACTGCAGCAAGCCAGCTTTGACTCGGTGGCTATCCTGAACTACGACTGCAAGTAACTCTTTTGAGGTGGCGCACACGAGTCCACATATTCACCATATCAATACACCACTATGGATCCGCTCCCGTCTCCCTACGAGAACGCCATCCATAGCACTCACGCTTATCTTGCGTATTTTAGAGTATCCACTTTCATTTGTCTATGAACTGATATAAGCAACCCAGAAGTCCTTTTCCGCGGACACGGCTATTCGAATAGATGATGTTAACCCTGCAGGGGTGTACTTCTTCATACATGTTTCCACCACTTAGCGTCTGCACACGACATGTGCTCGGCAGACTTCAAGCGAAAGCCGACGTGGGTGTAGACCACGACCTACCTAAACACTCAAGTCTCTAGTCCAGGTTTATCGCCTATTCGGGTTCCATCCATGAGGAGATCCGGCCGGAGTTTCGCTCACAGCCCCAAACGATGTGAACAGGGTTCCGTGACACCAAACGGGCGCCCGGTATACCCGGCCACGTGCCTACCGCATCACAGCCCACCCCTACGGTCAGCGCTGTCCACGGCCTCCAGCATACTACAAACACCAAAAACTACTTGCAACTCCTGGACAGAGGACAAGGGTGAATAAGAAGTCGAGCGGGGTCATATTTAAGGGCCCAATGTATGGTAGTAGCTGAATCATGGATCACAAACACAGAGCTCAGTTCCTGAGGACGGCTGCAATGAGACAACCCACCATGTACTCCTACATGGCCTCTCACCGCTACCTTTACCAAATCGTGTTCACACACTTAGCTCACACACAGTAGGACATGTTCACACGCCTCTGATTCATCCCCGATGAATCAGACCTGACTCAACTCTAAGCAGTAGCAGGCATGACAAACAAGCATGAATGAGTAGGCACAACAGGGCTCAAACAATTCCTACTCATACTAGTGGGTTTCATCTATTTACTGTGGAATGACAGGTCATGCAAAGGATAAAGGGGTTCAGCTACCGCAGCAAGTAACAGATGAATCGTTGTTGTCCTAATGCAGTAAAAGAGAGCAGGAGCGAGAGAGTAGGATTGTATCGGAATGAACAAGGGGGTTTTGCTTGCCTGGCACTTCTGAAGATAGCATTGAGTCTTCATCAGTGTCAACGATCGCATCATCGGTACACGTCTATCGAGAGGGAACAAATACCGGCAATACAGAAAAAGCACGATCAATGCAATGCACAATATGATGCATGCTATGACATGGCAAAATGAATGTGTTTTGGGCTAATGCATCTAAAACCAGATTAAATGGGGTTGGTTTGAATACAAGATTCAAATTTAAACTCCATATGTGATTATTTAAATGCCCTTTATATGATTTGTGCTAAACAGCAGCTATAAGTTGTTCTAACATGCATGAAAATGGTACAGATGGATTCCTTGAATTTTTCTGATAATTTTTCATATATAAATTATTTAATTTGGAGTTACGGTTAATTTTCTATGATTTATAGAAGTTTATATAATTTTCTGGAATTTCCTGAATTATAAAAAAAATCCAGAAAATGGTTTATTGCGTCAGCCCCATGTCACAGTGACGTCAGCAGGGTCAACGGGCTGGTCCAGGTCAAACCTGACGTGTGGGGGCCACACGTCAGTGACACAGGAGCTAATCCCGGTCAAACCCAGCGCTGACTGGGGTTTGACCAGGGGTGGGGCCCGCTGTCAGTGGCCTAGGGGGTTAGTTAGTGGGGTCATTAGCGACTAATGACAGTGCCACGTCGACTTCGCCGGAGTTCGGCCGGCGACAACCAAATCAACGGCGGAGGCTCGCCGGAGTTGAGCTACAGGCAATGGATGGGCGCGCGAAGGCCACCAGGAGGTAGCCCGTGCTCTTCCGCGTCCAACGGAGCAGGAAGGAGCGGACGGGGTGCGCTCTACTCGCCGGAGTCGAGCTCGCGGCGGCGGCCGGAGCTCGGGCACCGACGGTTAGGCGCTACGGCGCGTTTCACGAAGAACTGGTGGGATCTGCGGCTTCCTGAGGAAACGCTGAGCACGCCTACGTGCTCTGGTGCGACGTGCGGGGGTTGCAACCGCGGCGGCGACATGGCCGGCGGTGGGGAGCGCTCGGCTCCGGTGGGTGATGCGGCTAGGGGGCGAATTAGGCAACAAGGCATGGGGGAAACGATGCAGCGGCTCACCGCGGTTCTTCTGGTGCTGCTGGCGAGGCAGGGGAGGCACGGGGTCCGGCGAATCGACGGCGGGGATCACCGGCACCCGAGGTCGGAAACGGCAGCGTTGGAGATGCAGCAGAGCTCCTGGCGCCGCGTGACTCGATGGAGAGGACGACGACATCGTGGCGGAGCTCGGAAGCGCGTCGGAGAGGAGAGGGGGTGGCTGTGGTCGCGGCAACGGCGAACGGCGGCGATGGGCGTGTTCGGTGGCGAGAGAGAGGGGTCCAGGGGAGAGGATGAGGGCGAGGGAGAGCGAGAGGGGCCCGGGGGGGTGCGTGGCGATGCCAGGAGAGTCCAGGGCGAAGCGGCAAGCAGGAGGTGGCCGTCGGTGGCCGTGCGCGTGCTGGCGCGCCATGGGCACACGCCCTCCTGCCCACTGGCAGGAGGTTGAAGACAGTAGGAGTGAGGAGGAGGTGGGCTGGGCCTAGCTGGGCCGGTTCCAGTGGCCTGCACAGGTAAGCTTTGCTCTTTTTATTATTTACTGTTTTCTATTTTCTGTAGTTTGTTTTGATTTAATTTAGCAACTAAATTATTTAAATAAATTCTGTAGATTTTTATGTGGCTTGCTAAAATATATACAAAGCCACTCACAAACCTCCAGAATTATTGGAGTCATATTTAATATATATTTAAATATAAATCCAAAGCAAATAGTTATTGGATTAATTCAAATGGCCAAAATAATTATCTCTGTGACTCCAAAAATATTGGTTTAAATTTTACCTCTTACCAATATTTCCATGGAATAACAGGAACATTTTCTTGGACACATTTGAGAAGATTTAATTGTTGGTTATTTTTAGAGGTTTCTGAGGCTTTGAAAATTCCTCAATTCAAATTTCATTTGAATTTAAACATGATGCAGCAAGAGGTCTAGCCTAGTGCATTACCAGAAGCTAGGGATGTGACAATTGCGGTAGGCCAAAATTTTTGGGTCCTTGGCGTCAAAGTCCCCATTTATTTGAGATATTGCGAGGTTCGAATCCCCACGCACTTCTAGGCGTTGAATGCTCATGGAGACTGCCATCCGAAGACCATGCAACAGAGCCTCATATTCGGCTGCATTGTTGGAATCTGTGTATAGTATTTGGAGTATGTTTTGGACTGTATCTCCAGTGGGGGATGTCAGGACAACGCCTGCCCCTAGACCAGCCAGCATCTTAGAGTCGTCAAAGTGCATGATCCAATTGGAGTACGCGTCGTACTCTTTGGGGAGTTTGGCTTCTGTCCATTCGGCAACGAAGTCAGGTAGTACTTGCGACTTAATGGCTTGCCGTGGTTTGTATGTTATGTCGAACGGGAGGAGCTCGATAGCCCATTTAGCAATCCGGCCCGTGGCATCGCGGTTATTTATTATGTCATTGAGTGGTACTTCGGAGGCCACCATTATTGAACACTCTTGAAAGTAGTGTCGTAGTTTTCGGGATGCCATGAAGACCGCGTATGCTATCTTTTGATAATGTGGGTACCGGGACTTTCATGGAGTAAGGACAGTGGATACATAGTATACCGGCTTTTGAAGTGGGAACTTATGGCCGTCTGTCTCTCGTTCGACGACGAGCACTGCGCTTACAACCTGGTGTTTTGTAGCTATATATAATAGCATAGGTTCGCCGATATTTGGCGCGGCCAGAATTGGATTGGTGGCCAAGAGGGCTTTTATTTCCTCCAGTCCGGATGTAGCCGCATCCGTCCACTCGAAGTGTTCGGTGCATCAAAGAAGGCGATAAAGAGGTGGTGCATTTTCTCCTAATCGGGAGATAAAGCGGCTTAAGGCGGCCACGCATCCAGTTAATTTCTAGATTTGCTTGAGGTCTGTTGGGGTAGCCAACTATGACACAACTTGGATTTTAGCCGGATTTGCTTCAATTCCTCTACCGGAAACGATAAAGCCCAAGAGCTTTCCGACAGGTACGCCAAAAACGCATTTTTCCGGATTGAGCTTGATATTGTATGTTCGGAGATTGTCGAACGTAAGCCTCAAGTCGTCTATTAAAGATTCAACATGTCTAGTTTTGATGACCACATCGTCTACGTATGCCTCCACTGTTTTGCCGATTTGTGTTTCCAGGCATGTCTGAGTCATGCGTTGATAGGTTGCACCGGCATTTTTTAGCCTGAAAAGCATGGTGTTAAAACAGAAGGGGTCGTATGGAGTGATGAATGTCGTTGCGGCTTGATTGGACTCTGCCATCTTGATTTGTTGGTATCCGGAGTATGCATCGAGGAAACACAGTGAGTCATGTCCTGCGGTAGCGTCGATGATTTGATCAATACGAGGGAGGGGGAAGGGATCCTTAGGGCAAGCCTTATTGAGGTCCTTGAAATCGACGCATAGGTGCCAGGATCTGTCCTTCTTTGGTACCATCACCAGGTTTGCTAGCCAGTCCGGATGTTTTATTTCTCTGATGAATCCGGCCTCGAGTAGCTTGGCTAGATCTTCTCCCATGGCTTGCCGCTTGGGTTCTGAAAAGCGCCGAAGAGTCTGCTTGACCGGCTTGTATCCCTTTAGTATGTCTAGGCTATGCTCGGCCAGCCTGCGTGGGATACCTGGCATGTCTGAAGGATGCCAGGTGAAGATGTCCCAATTCTCGCGCAAGAACTCTCGTAGTGCGGCGTCTATTGTGGGGTTCATCTATGCCCCAATTGATGTTGTTTTTGTAGGGTCCATTGGGTGGACCTGGAATTTGACTATTTCGTTTGCTGGTTTAAAAGAGGTGGACTTGGGTCGTTTGTCGAGTATCACGTCATCCCTGTCCACTGTGGAGCGCAGCGCAGTTAACTCTTCGGCCGCGAGGGCTTCGGATAATGCCTCCAGGGCTAGTGCGGTGGTTTTATTTTCGTCGCGGAGTGCTATGTCCGGATCACTAGCTAGAGTGATGATTCCATTGGGCCCAGGCATATTGAGCTTCATGTACCCATAATGGGGTATAGCTTGGAAGCTTGTGAATGCATCCCGCCCTAAAAGGGCGTGGTATCCACTATTGAACGGGGCCACTTGGAATGTGATTTCTTCGGACCTATAATTCTTCGGCGTGCCGAATACCACATCCAGCGTATTTTTTCCCGCGCATCGTGCCTCCTGACTAGGGATGATTCCTCTGAAGGTCGTGCTGCTTTGCTCAATGCGGCTCTTATCTATTTCCATTTTCTTAAGAGTTTCCTCATATATGAGGTTTAATCCGCTGCCGCCGTCCATGAGCACTTTAGTAAGCCGGAAGCCATCCACAATTGGACTAAGGACCAAAGCGGCTGGTTCTCGGACTGTTCGGAATTGAGGTTCGTCACTGGAATTGAAGGTTATGGCCGTGTCATTCCACGGATTTATTTCTGCAGTGTGGCAGACTTCGGCGAGGTTGTGGAGTGCTCGCTTGCACCTATTGTTTGAGGCGAAAGTCTCGAAGACTGTCACTACTGTATTGTTATTCTCCACGGGATGGTGCTCTGCGGTATTGTTGATGAGAAGGTCCTCGCCGCTCTTGGCCACCTACCGGAGTATCCAACATGCTCTAAGGCTGTGTGTTGGTATGATGCCCGGTGTGCTGTGAATTTTGCATGGCCTATTGAGCCATCCCTCCAGTACGGTTCCACGACTGTAGAGGGCTTTGGCTTCTTTGTAATTGGATAGAGTGACTTGCGAGAGTGCACCTTTTTAGTTAGGACGGGGGGTTATTGAGAGCCGGAGGATCCCAGAATTTTGTTTGGGTTTTCCAGGCGCTTTCCATCGCACAGTAATTCTGTACTATGGCCGCCAAGTCGGCAAAGTGTGCTATGTCATGTCGACTTGTGGCGTTGAGAATTCCCTTGTCCGTGCAATTTTTGAAAAAAGAATGAGATTGCGTCTTCCTCGCGATAGTCCTTAACCTTGCTCATTACAAGGAGGAATATGGCCCAGAAGTGATGTACTGTCTCTTGGGGCTCTTGTCTAATGTGGGAAAGATCACCTGTGTCTGGGTGGGTGGCTAGACTTAAGTCCAAACCCTGATCCGATCTGAGACCCAGGGGCAAAGGAGCTCCCGAGCTTGGCAGCTCGGACTCCAGGATGTTGCCCAATATTTGTGGCCCATTGCCCGATTCTAAGTTCGAAGACTGGGCCATGTCCTCCCGTAGACGGGTATCCGGCTCGGAGAGCTCGGGAATCCGAACATAGTTCATCCTCAAAATAGAGGAAGAATCGTTGTTTTGTTCCTCCACCACCGCTATTTGATGGGTGACTGGCGGAGAGTTAATCTCCCTTTGGTCGGGTTTAAGCTCGATCCGATCCTAGTCTGTAGTGAGTCCTAGGGCGGCAATGCGATCCAAGAGCTCGTTCAGGGAGGAGAGCTCCATTGGATCCATCTGCTCGGTGAATTCTGAGATGACGTGGAGGTTGTTCTTGATGACCTGAGAATTCATCGTCGGCGTGGCGGCCGAACGGGCGGCCATGACGAAGCCGCCCAGCCCGAGAGTCTGGCCTACAGCCAGGGTTCCTCCAGAGGTGATGTTGTCCTTGACAACAAGGCGAGCCATCAAGCCTTATCGTGACGGCATAGTGGAACTCTCAATGAAAGCACCAATGTCGGTGTCAAACCGGCGGATCTCGGGTAGGGGGTCCCGAACTGTGCGTCTAAGGCTAATGGTAACAGGAGGCGGGGGACACGATGTTTACCCAGGTTTGTTCCCTCTCAATGGAGGTAATACCCTACTTCCTGCTTGATTGATCTTGATGATATGACTATTACAAGAGTTGATCTACCACGAGATCATAGAGGCTAAACCCTAGAAGCTAGCCTATTATTATGATTGTTGTGTCCTACAGACTAAACCCTCCGGTTTATATAGACACTGGAGGGGGATAGGGTTACACAGAGTCAGTTACAGAGAAGGAGATCTACATATCTGAATTGCCAAGCTTGCCTTTCACGCAAAGGAGAGTCCCATCCGGACACAGGACGAAGTCTTCAATCTTGTATCTTCATAGTCCAACAGTCCGGCCAAAGTATATAGTCCGGCTATCCGAGGACCCCTTAATCCCGGACTCCCTCACCTAGTCTATGGGGCAGAAGCAGTTATTCCCACGGAACTCATTCACAGGTCGCCTGGAGTGCTTACCTACAATGAAGTAGCGCAAGATCATCACCGGCGTGACGACGCTGTGCTATTCGAGGAGAACCATCTCCGGGTTGCTACGCGTGCTGCACGCTATCAGCAAGCCCTGCGTCACTATCATAGCCGCAAGGTTCATGCCCGGTGTTTTGAGGAAGGTGACCTTGTCCTTAGGCGCGTTCAGTCGGCCAAGGGTACAAAGAAGTTGTCGCCAAAGTGGGAAGGCCCTTACCGGGTAGTACGAGTCACCAGACCTGGCGCAGTCCGTCTGGATACCGGAGATGGCATTCAATTTCAAAACTCATGGAATATTGAGCTTCTCCGCAAGTTCTACACATAAGGCGCGACTATCGGGCCCTGCCCGGCAGCCACCCATTTGTACATGCCTTGCCTCAGTTGCATGTAACCCCTTGTACAAAGCCAGGGCGATGACCCTGTGCACTAGAGAAATAAACGAAGCGCTGGGGGGGGGGCAACCAAGTTCCATGCATGCATGAGCATTCCAAGAGCATTTTCATAAGCATTTCATGATCATCTACATATGCATATAGATAGGATCGCATCCTGCATCATTCTCATGTGCATAAAGTTGCAGGTTCTTACCGTGAACTTGGCACCTACAAGAACTTGAGAAGATGGACCAGCACTGCTCTCCCCGGTAAGCCAAATAGATAAGTTCTACCTCTTTTCCATAAGTTTTCTGTAAGCTAAAACGTGTGCATTAGAAAGCTTCACCGCTCTTTGAAGCTTAGGTGCTCTCACTCTTGTCTGGAACGTTGCTTCAGCCTTGGTGTTCACAGTGGCCTTTTCTAAGAAAGGGTTGGCGGGGGGCTGGTCCCTTTATTTTTTCCTTGATAGACCCCGGTCCCTGGTAACAAAATAGAAAAAGGGTACCGACGGGATAGCATGCCAGGGAAGACTCGTTTATTTAACTAAAGAGGCATCCCACCTCTGCATGGACATACACATGCACGAGTTCCCGGCAAGGCTCATCTTTTTCATTAATATGCTGATTATATGAGTACAAGCCTTACAGAACACATACATGGACTTGAGAGATTACATTATTTGAATTAAAATCTGGCAAGTGCCTACGAGTTTAAGATTGAAAAAAGATAAGTGCCCCGTAATCCCCTTTCTTGTCCCTCTCGTCCCACGCACGGCAGGTGAAGGCAAAAAGGGGAAAAGGAGACGCCGGCGAACGCGTCGATGGAGAGCATGGCAGAGGCAACCCAACAACTGCCGCCACCAGGGCCAGCAGGACACGACAGAGCTAATGGAGCTACAGCCTGAGAGGAAGCCTGTCCGGGTCCAGCTGGGAGGCTACTGGAGGAAGCCAGGAGGCACCGCTACCACCTTTGCACCCAACTCCCCGGCAAATCACCCTGCCGGGGAGGACATGCAAATGTAGATGATCGTGCTGCCACCTGATGAATATGGTGCGGGCGATGTTCAGCTAGAGTCAGAGTCATCACCCTCCCACCCGCTACCATCGTCATCGCTGCCACTGTCCTCCCCGTCGCTCTTGCTCAGGGAGGATCTTTCGTCGTCGGTGGAGCTCTCCGCGTATAGCACCCTAAGCGAATTCCAGAGCACCCTAAGATCTTGATGGAGAGCAGGCTGCTCTCCATTAATTGAAACTGGAGAAAGTGCCCCTCCGACAAGCTATGGGAATGGGCGAAGGTCTTCCAACCATGGCGGAGGTACATGACATGAGGAGCGGGGAAGTCGACATCAACCCACATGACACCGTTCCCGCAGCCCCTCATGTGCAACCTCAGAGCGTGTGGCGGATCAGGCTCCATTTCCCGTGCGAATGGAGTAGGAAGACGGAGGTGGCCACACAGAGGCTTGTACAGCCTGATGGCAACCTCTTGAAGCTGATCTCCAACATGGCCTTCCATCGGGGGAGGATCCGCCGGCGGCGGCGCGGCCAGAGCGCCACCCCGTCCTCCTCTCCCTCGAGCACCACGGCGACCACGGCCGCGCCCCCTCCCTCCGCCCCTCGCAGCAGGTTCCAGTGCCACGGGATCAAGAGGAGGGGGGATGCACTATCGAGCAGAAGCCCTCGTCGCCGTCGCTGGAATACCACCACACCCTCGTCCTCTTACCATGGCATGTGAAGAAGGACTACGGGGAAAGAAGAAGAAGAAGAAGGTGCGTATGGAGATGCACCGCTCCAACCCCCTTTTTATAGAAGGACGAGGCGGGGGACTGGCCTCTTGCTTAGGGGAAACCAACCCCGCTCATCCAATACAGCTTCCCCGCCCATCCAGGGATGCAGGGAATCAGGATCGACCCGCTGCCCCAACCAGCGACATCTGATTCCCGCCATGGCATTTGATACATCTCCAATGTATCTATAATTTTTTATTGTTACATGCTATTATATTATATGTTTTGGATGTTTAATGGGCTTTAATATGCTCTTTTATATTATTTTTGGGACTAACCTATCATAATTTTTGGAGTCAGGGAAGTATTGATACTCTTGCATTCTTTACAGAATGTACTGTTTTGGCAGATTGCTGTTATGATTGCATTGTTTGCATATGTTTGCTTGTCTAATGATTCTATTTGAGGATAGGAGTATTAAATATGCAGAGGCATTTAGTATGCAATGTTGAATAATAATTTTAGTGATTTTTTACAGTAGAAAATGATAAGGTTTTGCATTGGTTTAAACTAACCTATCTCACGAGTTCTTGTTGAGTTTGTTGTGAATGAAGCTTTTCGTAAAAAGAGAAACCATGATATGAGAGGAATTAAGGAGACACAAAAGTTCAAGCTTGGGGATGCCCAAGGCACCCCAAGATAATATTTCAAGAAGTCTCAAGCATCTAAGCTTGGGGATGCCCCGGTAGGCATCCCACACTTCTTCTTCAACAACTATCGGTTAGTATCGGTTGAGCCTAAGTTTTTGCTTCTTCACATGAGTTGTGTTATCCTTGCAATGTCATTTATTTTACCACTTGATGTATGTTTTGGTGACCAACTTGCGGGTTCCGGCCATGAACCTATGCATAGGGGTTGGCACATGTTCTTGACTCTCCGGTAGAAACTTTGGGGCACTCTTTGAAGTACTTTGTGTTGGTTGAATAGGTGAATCTGAGATTGTGTGATGCATATCGTATAATCATGCCCACGGATACTTGAGGTGACAATGGAGTATCTAGGTGACATTAGGGTTTTGGTTGATTTGTGTCTTAAGGTGTTATTCTAGTACGAACTCTTGAATAGATCGATCCGAAAGAATAACTTTGAGGTGGTTTCGTACCCTACCATAATCTCTACATTTGTTCTACGCTATTAGTGGCTTTGGAGTGACTCTTTGTTGCATGTCGAGGGATTGTTATATGATCTATCTATGTTATTATTGTTGAGAGAACTTGCACTAGTGAAAGTATGAACCCTAGGCCTTGTTTCCTATCATTGCAATACCGTTTACGCTCACGTTTATCATTAGTTACCTTGTTGTTTTTATAATTTCATATTACAATTACCTTTATCTACCTTGCGTATTGCACTTGTATCTTCATCTCTTCGCCGAACTAGTGCACCTATACAATTTACCATTGTATTGGGTGTGTTGGGGACACAAGAAACTCTTTGTTATTTGGTTGCAGGGTTGTTTGAGAGAGACCATCTTCATCCTACGCCTCCTACGGATTGATAAACCTTAGGTCATCCACTTGAGGGAAATTTGCTACTGTCCTACAAACATGTGCACTTGCAGGCCCAACAACGTCTACAAGAAGAAGGTTGTGTAGTAGACATCAGCATGCTACCTCTACATCTACCTTCGGGAATAGTTTAGACCTGAAAATTGTTATTTGGTGCCAGCTTTGAGCATGAACATTATATTGGGATCTTGTTTAGTGCGAGATGGTTATTCATTTAAATCAGAGAATAATGGTTGTTCTATTTATATGAGTAATATCTTTTATGGTCATGCACCCTTAAAGAGTGGTCTATTTCTGTTGAATCTCGATTGTGGTGATACACATATTCATAATACTGATGCCAAAAGATGCAAAGTTGATAATGATAGTGCAACATATTTGTGGCACTACCGTTTAGGTCATACAGGTGTAAAGCGCATGAAGAAACTCCATGCAGATGGACTTTTGGAATCACTTGGTACTTGTGAACCGTGCCTCATGGGCAAGATGACTAAAACTCCATTCTCCGGAACAATGGAGCGAGCCAATGACTTATTGGAAATAATACAACCGATGTATGTGGTCCGATGAGTGTTGAGGCTCGCGGCGGGTATCGTTATTTTTTGACCTTCATAGATTATTTGAGCAGATATGGGTATATATACTTAATGAAACACAAGTCTGAAACATTTGAAAAGTTCAAATAATTTTAGAGTGAAGTGGATAATCATCATAACAAGAAAATAAAGTTTCTACGATCTGATCGCGAAGGTGAATATTTGAGTTACGAGTTTGGCCTTCATTTAAAACAATGTGGAATAGTTTCACAACTCACGCCACCTGGAACACCACAGCATAATGGTGTCTCCGAATGTCATAACCGTACTTTATTAGATATGGTGTGATCTATGATGTCTCTTACCGATTTACCATTATCATTTTGGGGTTATGCATTAGACACAGCTGTGTTCATGTTAAATAGGGCACCGTCAAAATCCGTTGATATGACACCGTATGAACTGTGGTTTGGTAATAAACCTATGCTGTCGTTTCTTAAAGTTTGGGGATGTGATGCTTATGTCAAAAGGCTTCAGCCTAATAAGCTCGAACCCAAATCGGAGAAGTGCGTCTTCATAGGATACCCTAAGGAAACAATTGGGTGCACCTTCCACCACGGATCTGAAGGCAAGATCTTTGTTGCCAAGAATGGAACCTTTCTAGAGAAGGAGTTTCTCTCAAAAGAAGTGAGTGGGAGGAAAGTATAACTTGATGAGGTAATTGTACCTCCTCTCAATTTGGAAAGTAGCTGTAGCAACCAGAACTCAAACATCCTGATCTCTGTGCATCAGTGGCATCCCTAGATCGGTAATGCTGACATGCACAGTACTTGAAGGATTTATAACAGAGTAGCAATCACACACTTATTACATCGAATGTCTCAAAAGAGAACTTATTACAATAAATATGGCTTAAGGCCATCTAAAAACGATAACAACGGAAGGCTTGGAAGATAAAGCGAGTCCATCAACTCCAACGGCATCACTGAGTGGAAGATCACAACCTAAGGCACCTTACTCGTCGTCTGAAAAGTCTGCAACATGAACGTTGCAGCCCAAAACGGGTCAGCACATGGAATATGCTGGGAATGTAACACATAGAGAGTACTGAACAGAATAATGCTATCACTACATGCATATATGGCTAGTGGAAAGTTCTATTGTTACAGTTTTGCATAAATCCAATTTTCCCCTACTACAAAGGAATAAATTTTATTTAAGTATCATGGTGGTTGTTAAACATTGAGAAGGTAATCCCCCTCTCAATCCCAATTAAGCATCATCATTAAAACCCAATCAATTTATATTAAGAGTGATGAGATCCACATGATAATCTAGGGAACTAGATACTCAAAACGTCCATAACCGGTGACACGGCTAACCATGATTAGTTTGTACAGTCTACAGAGGTTTGCGCACTTTTCCCACAAGACTCGATCTCCTCCGTTGGATTTCTCGCACTACATGATGTTTGAGAAATGGATGACTGAGACATAGTCTTTCAGAAGCATTTACTCTTTACTCTGGGTAGACAGTACCAACCTACATCCCCTACATCAGCTAGCCTACCACTGAAAGAGGTCATGCAACCTACTCAACTATGCTAGAGCCCATAATATCTTGTGGCTGCACACGGAAGTTTCTAGCACAAATAATCTTATGATCCCTTTGAGCCTAGGTGGCGGTCCATCGGAGAATCACACGGTACCCCGGGATTTCCAAAATAACAGGCAACATTGGGTTCCCTAGGTGCCTCAATCTACCCAGATGTGTATTAAAGTAGCCACCTTAAGTTAACCATCAATTAAACACTCACACCTGTCATGGATACACTCACCCAATCCACGTCTACAAGCATAGCACAGCAGTATAAGCAAATGTAGAAGTGTCTCCCAAAGGTTTGATAATAAATATGACAATAGGTACTACCTCATCTACTTCCCAAAACCCACATATTAATCAGATCCTAATCATGCAATTGTTTGAGGATTGATCTAATGCGATAAAACTGGGTAGTAAAGAGGTATGATCAAAGTGTTACTTGCCTTGCTGATGATCCGTGAAACCTAGGGACTCGTAGTAGCAAGCTTCGCACTCCGGGTACTCTATCGCAAACAAACAAGCATACAATAAGCACTCAACTACAAGCACGGGTAAAACTCAAATAAGGGTGTGTTTGGTAGCATGCATGGACCTAGCCTAGTTGTTCTCCTCTCATACATGCTGAGTGTAGACATGATGAGTCCATGCAGTTGCTGTTGTTTGGCAGCGATGTATGTGTCAAGACATGCTGAGCTGAGACTTTGTTTGGCAGCATGCATGTGTTTAGACATGCTGAACAATTTCCAATTTCGAATATTTTTTTTGAATGTGTCAGGACCCCGACTCAATGCCACATCGATCTAGCTTGTAACACCTCATATCACTTTGCGGCCTCACACACGGTATTCCCACGGGTGTCACCTTACCTTTGCCCGGGACCGTTTGCGCCTTTTGGCACACGTATATGATAGTGTCGCTAGCATCCATATGATAAGGAGCCCGGGCTGACATGGCTAGTCGTAAACCCAAAGTGGCACAAACTTACAGGGACAGGCATCCATGACCCAGCATCGAACGTGTCGGTCATCAGCGAGTGAATCCAGGCTGTAGCACTGGGCTAGCAGGACTCCGGTATTCATCGCGTGACATTTCCCCGAAGGGACAGACACAGGAACGAAGAAGGACACATGCCGGCCAGCCTAAGTGTTCCGGAGCAGTAGCAAGCTACCCTGGCTCGGTGGAAACACTAGGAGACATTTCCCGGTAAGAGAGGCTACTAAAGATAAACAACTAGATAGTCAGATCCCACACATACCAAGCATTTCAATAACATACACACAATATGCTCGATATGTGCAAACACAACATGGCATCACAACATGACTTTACGACTCAAGTGTTTATTCAATAGGCTCCGAGGAGCGAGATATTACAAACATGAGTCTCATGACCCAACATTCAGAGCATACAAATCAAAGCACAAGCGGAAGTTCAACATGTCTGAGTACAGACATCTACAAATGAAAAAGGCTGAGAAGCCTGACTATCTACCAGATCCTGCTGAGGGCACAAGATCGTAGCTGAGGTAACAAGCTAAACGTCGAAGACCACGCGGAACTACTAGCGAGACTGAGGTCTCTCTGCAAAAACATAAAATAGGCAAACGTGAGTACAAATGTACCCAGCAAGACTTACATCAGAACTAACTACATATGCATCATTTTCAACAAGGGGATGGTGGGGGTTTAACTGCAGCAAGCCAGCTTTGACTCGGTGGCTATCCTGAACTACGACTACAAGTAACTCTTTTGAGGTGGCGCACACGAGTCCACATATTCACCATATCAATACACCACTATGGATCCGCTCCCGTCTCCCTACGAGAACGCCATCCATAGCACTCACGCTTATCTTGCGCATTTTAAAGTATCCACTTTCACTTGTCTATGAACTGTACAGGCAACCTAGAAGTCCTTCTCCGCGGACATGGCTATTCGAATAGATCATATTAACCCTGCAGGGGTGTACTTCTTCACACACGCTCTCACCACTTACCTCCGTTTACACGACATGTACTCGGAAACCTTCAAGCGGAAGCCCAACGTGGGTGTCGGCCACGGCCTACCTAAACACTCGAGTCTCTAGTCCAGGTTTATCGCCTATTCGGGTTCCATCCATGAGGAGATCTGGCCAGGGTTTCGCTCACAGCCCCAAACGATGTGAACAGGGTTCCCGAGACACCAAACAGGCGCCCGGTACACCGTGCCACGTGCCTACCGCATCACAGCCCACCCCTCCGGTCAGCGCTGCCCACGGCCTCCAGCATACTACAACACCAGAAACTACTTGCAACTCCTGGACAGAGGACAAGGGTGATTAAGAAGCTGAGAGGGTCCATTGGTTTCGGGCCCAATGCGTGGTAGTAGCTGAATCATGGATCACAAACACAGAACTCAGTTCCTGAGGACGGCTGCAATGAGACAACCCACCATGTACTCCTACATGGCCTCTCACCGCTACCTTTACCAAATCGTGTTCACACACTTAGCTCACACACAGTAGGACGTGTTCATACACCTCTGATTCATTCCCGATGAATCAGACCTGACACAACTCTAAGCAATAGCAGGCATGACAAACAAGCATGAATGAGTAGGCACAACAGGGCTCAAACAACTCCTACTCATGCTAGTGGGTTTCATCTATTTACTGTGGCAATGACAGGTCATGCAGAGGATAAAGGGGTTCAACTACCGCAGCAAGTAACAAATATGTCATTGTTGTCCTAATGAAGTAAAAGAGAGCAGGAGCGAGAGAGTGGGATTGTATCGGAATGAACAAGGGGGTTTTGCTTGCCTGGCAGTTCTGAAGACAATATAGTTCTTCATCGGTGTCATCGATCTCATCGTCGGAACCACGTCTATCGAGAGGGAACAAGCACCGGCAAACAAGGAAGAAACACAATCAATGCAATGCAGCAATATGATGCATGATCATGCTAAGGAACTGAATTGACCTAATGCAGCAGTAAGCCAAGTTAATTGAAGTGGAATTCAAACAAGGTTAAACTCCAACTCCAAACACTAGTTCATAAATTACCCTATTCATGATTCATCCTATTCAGTGAGGTTAACTTGTTCAATCATGCATGATCGTGGCATAAACAGATTCTTCATATTTTTCTGATCATTTTTCATATATAATTTATCTCATTTGGAGTTACGGTTGATTTTCTATGAATTTTAGAAGTTTATACAATTTTCTGGAATTTCCTGAATTAAAATAAATCCAGAAAACATTACTGCGTCAGCATGACGTTGGCATGACGTCAGTAGGTCAACAGGGGCTGGTCCGGGTCAAACCTGACCAGTGGGGCCCACTGGTCAGTGACTCAGGCGACTAACAGAGTTAATTAATTCTAACTAATCAAATTAATAGCCACGGGGCCCACTGTCAGTGTCAGCAGGGGTAATTAGTTTAACTAATTCAATTAGTACTAATCCTAATTAACTAACAGAGCTGGGCCCCACCTGTCATTGACCCAGGGGGTCAAACTGGGCCCACATGGTCAGTAGTCAACGGGGTCAAACCCCTGGTCAGTAGGGTCAATCCCGCCGGCGTCTCGACGCCGGCGAGGCCCGGGACGGTGGCGGCCGTCGGAAACACGCTACAGGGCACGGGCGAGGCCGTGCTTGGGCTCGTTGGAGAGCCCTTGCTCCCGCGTGTCGAACGGTGCGGGTGCTGGGTCGTGGGGAGGCCAGAGCTGACGACGGCGAGCTCCAAAGCGGCGGCCGGAGTTCGGCGAAGTTGGGAATAGTGCTGTGGGGCACGGCGGGGCGAACGGCTAGGTGCTACGGGTAGCTGGCGGTGTGGCGCATCCAACGATGACGGTGGTTGGAGCTGGGGTGGCCGGGAATGACGACGGCGTCGAGCCGGGCGGCGGCCGGAGCTCGGGGGTTCGCGGGACCGGCGCTGCGGTGTGCAAACGAGACGGTTGCCGTGCTAGTTTTACTCTACGGGACGTTGTGAGTGCAACGGACGCAGGCGTGGGACCAAAAGGTCACCGGGGCTTCGCCGGCGACGAGCCCGTGCGGCGGAGTGTCTCGGCTCCGGTAGAGGGGGCGGCTAGAGCTCGAAATCGGACATGGGGTTAGGGGGAAACGAAGCAGGGGCTCACGGGGATCATGCAGGGAGGGTCAGCGAGCTCGGGGAAGCACGAACGGCGGCGAATCGACGGCGACCATCGGCGGCGGTCGAGGACGAAGACGATGGCGTGGAGGCGATGCAGAGCTTCCCGAGGGGCTTGGCTCGATGGGGAGGAAGAGGGGGTCGAGGCGGAGCTCCTGAGCTCAGCGGAAGGGCGAGGGGTGGCCGGTGGCTATGGATGCGACGGCGGCGCCCTCCGGTGGCTCTCGGTGGTGCTCCAAATCGAGGGAGGGAGAGAGCTAGAGCGAGCAGAGAGAAGGGATAGCGGTCGAGGGGGTCGAGGGCGTCTCCGTGGCGTCGCTAG
>NC_041383.1:712166104-712176400 GCF_002162155.2 Triticum dicoccoides
GGGAGGGAGAGAGCTAGAGCGAGCAGAGAGAAGGGATAGCGGTCGAGGGGGTCGAGGGCGTCTCCGTGGCGTTGCTAGAGGGCTCGGGGAGGAAGCAGGAGGTGGCCAGGGGCAAGCGTGCGCGCGGGCGACACGCCTCTGTCCTTCTGGCGAGGAGGAAGACGACAGGGGGGGGGGGAGGAGGCGGTGGGCTGGGCCGGAACGGAAGCTGGGCCGGCTCTGCTGCACGTGAGCGCCAGGTAAGTTAGGTAGGTGGCCTGGTGGCCTTCTCTCCCTCTCTTTAATATTTGTTTTAGTTTTCTAATTTTCTGTAAACTGTTGGGCTTTATTAAAATACCTATGCACTTTCAAAAATCATGAGACTGCTTGTGGCCATTATTTGGATTATTTCCAATAACCAGAATTTCAGTTCATGAATATTTGGACATTTAATATAATATATAAAATTTAAATGCCCAAATGCAAATAAGGTATGATTTAAATCCAGAGCCCAATATATCATGAAAATGTGCAGCACCTCTGGTTATGGTTTATAGCATTTCCCCAGAAATGATGAACATTTTCTAAAGCCAATTGGATTCACTGAAAAATATTTTTAGTTGAACCTATTTGAATTCCTTTAATGCTAGGGTTTAGGAAATCCCCATTTCAAGTTTCATAAGATTTAAACATGATGCATGGATGCTAAAGCAAAAACAAACAAGGGCTGATCTGGGGCTGTGACAGCTCACCCCCACTAAACAAGAATCTCGCCCCGAGATTCAAGACGTGAGGTAAGAGGAAAAGGGGAGTCACAAAACTATCACAATCTTCATGATCCAATTGCCCTTCTCGGAGATGGTGATCCATTCCATCATCTTGGTCTTGACGTCTTTTCTTTCGAGATCTTCACTCGACACGACAACAGAAAGAAGGGGAAAACCCTACAGAATTTACTCGTCTTTGAAGATCGAGCAACTCAAGATCAGTTCATGGAGAGACGTAAGAACAACTCTTGAGTTGGGACACCAAACACACATTAGGAATGATGTTAAAGAAATGGATGACGAAGGTTCAAATTGGTAGGCAACCATTCCACGCTTAAGTAAAATGGTGCATGGTTTCAAAGTAACAAGGAGATGATTGCCATGACTCCATAACGGGACACCTTAGGAAAGGTGACACAAAGAGCTATTCCCCTAAGTGGCAAAAGAATTACTTTTGATTCAGAGATCATTGAAACTCTTCATACCAGCCTAAGGCAATTCACAACAATCGTTTGGCGGAGTGCAAAGGAATGGTACACCCGGACTAGAATGGATGATGTGGACTACCTTGTTGAAGACAACGCAATGGATGATTTTTGCTTATCACCGGAAATGGAAGAGACCCATGGTAGAATGGCACATTGGCAGTGCAAGCTGGGAACAAAATGCAAATGTTGGGAATGATTCTAGTAACTGGGGAAGAACCCAACAATAGAGAGTGAATTCATTGTTGGAGTGGTTATAGCATAACCGAAGAGACTAGGAGCAATCCCGGTTAGTGCCGGCGATAATACCTAGCGCTTGTGCGTGCTCTCAAGAACTTGAGCATTTCCATATTCATCAGGTTTTACCAATATCCGTGTCAAGGATCCTGGCAACACATCATACTACCATGATGAATACCGGTGGAAGATGCAGAAGCAAAGGAGGATAACACTTTCTCAGATTTCACCTTGGCAGAGCCAAGGAAACAAAATCTAGATGATCGACCGAGAGACATTTAGCACTCCGTTTCTAATGTTCTCCTTGATGTACTAGCGTATCCCATTCCTTGAAATGGTCTGGTATCTAGAACATCAAGTAAAGGTCGGACTTCGGGAGCTCAAGAATCCATAAGGAGTAACTTATTGGAGTAAAACCCTACGAAATCCTTATGGGGAGGTGGCCAACTTCTCCAATCAAGATACTACAATATTAGGTCTCCCGGCGGGGTGTGTTGGCCACGACATCCACTTTACCGGTTTCCGAGGGACCGATATTATAGTTCTTGGGAAATGTTCCAAACCATCATATCTGCCTGAGATTCAGATCCGCTTGGTGTCAGGATATTCCAGACTCATCGAGTCTAGGAAGAAAAACGAAAGTTTGCAACACAAATCGACGAGATGACGTTGCGAGATTCTCGGGGAATGAACTACGATAGTAAGCTCCAAAACATGAGCTGGTTCTGCTACAAACATGTGAACACGTTGTCCCAGACAAGCATGACCACATGGTAGTCTTACAACAACACACTACCGAGTTCAGGTGGGGAACCATCATCGAGGATATCGAAGTCTTGTGCATTACCATGGATTAGCACTTAGCTCCTTCTCCTACAACAAATCAGTCAGTGGCTTGGTGTGCTAGGGACACATATAGAATGGAGGTTGCAAGTCTCCGAACCACAGAATACTTCGCACGTATGCATGACTGATTTGGGATGATTCCAAAGGAAACAACATTGACTTTATCGAGTCCACGGCGGCAACTTGCATCAAATGCACATGAACTAGAGGAAGTCACTTCTTACATCCGAACATATGCTTCATGAGCTAGCATGAACAAATGCTTTCAAAACTTTCCAACACTAGCTTAATGTTCAACACGAATCATGGATGAGACAAAATGCTGCTGATGGGCTCAACAACAAGTTATCGGGATTTCCATGGAGATGGAATTCCATAACTATGTGAACAAGGTGATAGTATTGGTCAGACCCAAAAGATATAATGGTGTATGCTCGAGGAAAATCCACGAGTAAGACAACATTACGAACATTGTTGGTTCTGATTTGATTTGAGAATAGCCCACACTCAAATCAAAGTTTTGGCAAGACAATAGCTCCAGCAACTGGTCTCAAGGATCAATTGATGAAGATATCATCTTTCTTCAACACACACAAAAGGATATCCCTTAAAATGAACTAAGCCAGGCAAGCTTTTATCTCCCGACTCTCCAAGTTGTTGTTTAGCTTGACCAACCAACTCAGGGGTATGCAACACAGATTCTTGGAGAAAGGGTGGTTCACAAGAAACCAACTTGATCATGAGCTCAACATAGCGGTCAGGTGACAACCTGGTAATACTTCCGAGAAGATCTTCAGAAAATCACGAACCACCGGTATGTTACTAAGCTTGAGAACAATCTTGCTTTTCAGGGCAAGACGATATGATCAAATGAGCGTGGACTTGACAAAATCCTAACTCATCAATCGAAATGTGCACCAGGAAGATGGACAAGGTAGCACGATCAATCTTAGAATGATGATTCAAGAACCAACACGTTAAGAATGAGGTTATTGTCCATTTAACTACCGAGCAACGGAGTTGCTAGCAGTATTGATTTCACACATCACGATTCACTTGTCGGTGTTCCGGTTACTATAACACGGAACCGAGGAATGACTAGTGATGGTAGGAAGTATCACTGTACCAAGAGTTCATAGGATGGTGTGCAATTCCTATAACAATCCCGATATAAAAGATGGTAATACTCCAAGGTAGAGCAGAGCAAAAGCTGGATTGGCATTTGATCTGCGGAATACAACTGCTTTGACCCAATCCTAGATATGGATGAGGTACTGGAGTTTGTTTCTCCAAGTCATTCAGAACAGAATGGCTTGACGGACCACAAGAGTAATAGGCGTCGATAAACGAACGCACGCATACTCTTGACTATCAATTGATAGACGAGGGTCAGAATGCAACTAAAGAGAACAACTCAAAGGAACATATAATTTTCTGAGTTGTGGATGCATAGATTAGTATGTCGAGCGAGATCAACATTTCTTCCAGATAACCCATGCAGAGAGATAGGACTGGCAGAGTCACGATTTATGAATGGAGATCTCTTCAAGAGTACTCTAATTGTGATCTTTTGATCCAATAAACATCTGCCATAAGCGGTTCATAGTATTTGGAAGAAGGAAATACCACGGACCTCGAGGACTATCGTAAAGGTTACTAATAACCTAAGGGAACTAGCAAACACTATCAACATGAAGTAAGTAGAGTGAATCTCGGGTTCAAGAACCCAGGAATAGAATACCTACTCCTAAGTAGCACCACGAGATGCTTTCGAGAATGATGGCCAGAATCTTCACATTGGGAACACAAAACATTGCTAGATTACTAGGTGACTCCCTAAAACACCTAAGGTCATAATAGTAGCTCCAACATATATGTCAAGGCAATAAATTACCTCAACGCACCGGTTAGTGTGCTTATTCTGACCATAAGGGACATCGGGAACGGAAAGAAAGGATTTGCAAATGCATCAGACTATTTAGAAACCTGGGATGACTCGGACAGCATAACGGCTATAAATGCTCAAAAAGATTTGAGACATGCTACAAAAATGGTGGCATAGCCACTCAGAAGCACAATATCAAGGTCTCGAGATCAATAATTAACATACATAGGTAGAAACTGAATTGAGGCTTAATTCCAACAATTCTATGAGTCTACGGATTAGTAACACGTGATCCTGATAGAAAGAAGTGATAGCCTAGTTCTTAATCCCCGTAGGAAAGATAAGATGACTCGGATCAGAAGGGCATAAGGTATAAGGAGTAAAAAGAGCCTTACGTTCCATCCCACAATCAATTCCCTTATATAACTAAATAATTTCTAGACTCAACTTCGACCAGTTTGGCTTGGTAATCCTACAGGCAGTCAAGCTCTGATACCAACGCTGTCAGGACCCCGACTCAATGCCACATCGATCTAGCTTGTAACACCTCATATCACTTTGCGGCCTCACGCACGGTATTTCCACGGGTGTCACCTTACCTTTGCCCGGGACCGTTTGCGCCTTTTGGCACACGTATATGATAGTGTCGCTAGCATCCATATGATAAGGAGCCCGGGCTGACATGGCTAGTCATAAACCCAAAGTGGCACAAACTTACAGGGACAGGCATCCATGACCCAGCATTGAACGTGTCGGTCATCAGCGAGTGAATCCAGGCTGTAGCACTGGGCTAGCAGGACTCCGGTATTCATCGCGTGACATTTCCCCGAAGGGACAGACACAGGAACGAAGAAGGACACATGCCGGCCAGCCTAAGTGTTCCGGAGCAGTAGAAAGCTACCCTGGCTCGGTGGAAACACTAGGAGACATTTCCCGGTAAGAGAGGCTACTAAAGATAAACAACTAGATAGTCAGATCCCACACATACCAAGCATTTCAATAACATACACACAATATGCTCGATATGTGCAAACACAACATGGCATCACAACATGACTCTACGACTCAAGTATTTATTCAATAGGCTCCGAGGAGCGAGATATTACAAACATGAGTCTCATGACCCAACATTCAGAGCATACAAATCAAAGGACAAGCGGAAGTTCAACATGTCTAAGTACAAGGCTGAGAAACCTGACTATCTACCAGATCCTGCTAAGGGCACAAGATCGTAGCTGAGGTAACAAGCTAAACATCGAAGACCACGCGGAACTACTAGCGAGACTGAGGTCTCTCTGCGAAAACATAAAATAGGCAAACGTGAGTACAAATGTACCCAGCAAGACTTACATCAGAACTAACTACATATGCATCATTTTCAACAAGGGGATGGTGGGGGTTTAACTGCAGCAAACCAGCTTTGACTCGGTGGCTATCCTGAACTACGACTACAAGTAACTCTTTTGAGGTGGCGCACACGAGTCCACATATTCACCATATCAATACACCACTATGGATCCGCTCCCGTCTCCCTACGAGAACGCCATCCATAGCACTCACGCTTATCTTGCGCATTTTAAAGTATCCACTTTCACTTGTCTATGAACTGTACAGGCAACCCAGAAGTCCTTCTCCGCGGACACGGCTATTCGAATAGATCATATTAACCCTGCAGGGGTGTACTTCTTCACACACGCTCTCACCACTTACCGCCGTTTACACGACATGTACTCGGCAACCTTCAAGCGGAAGCCCAACGTGGGTGTCGGCCACGGCCTACCTAAACACTCGAGTCTCTAGTCCAGGTTTATCGCCTATTTGGGTTCCATCCATGAGGAGATCCGGCCGGGGTTTCGCTCACAGCCCCAAACGATGTGAACAGGGTTCCCGAGACACCAAACAGGCGCCCGGTACACCGTGCCACGTGCCTACCGCATCACAGCCCACCCCTCCGGTCAGCGCTGCCCACGGCCTCCAGCATACTACAACACCAGAAACTACTTGCAACTCCTGGACAGAGGACAAGGGTGATTAAGAAGCCGAGAGGGTCCATTGGTTTCGGGCCCAATGCGTGGTAGTAGCTGAATCATGGATCACAAACACAGAACTCAGTTCCTGAGGACGGCTGCAATGAGACAACCCACCATGTACTCCTACATGGCCTCTCACCACTACCTTTACCAAATCGTGTTCACACACTTAGCTCACACACAGTAGGATGTGTCCATACACCTCTGATTCATTCCCGATGAATCAGACCTGACACAACTCTAAGCAATAGCAGGCATGACAAACAAGCATGAATGACTAGGCACAACAGGGCTCAAACAACTCCTACTCATGCTAGTGGGTTTCATCTATTTACTGTGGCAATGACAGGTCATGCAGAGGATAAAGGGGTTCAACTACCACAGCAAGTAACAAATATGTCGTTGTTGTCCTAATGCAGTAAAAGAGAGCAGGAGCGAGAGAGTGGGATTGTATCGGAATGAACAAGGGGGTTTTGCTTGCCTGGCACTTCTGAAGACAATATAGTTCTTCATCGGTGTCATCGATCTCATCGTCGGAACCACGTCTATCGAGAGGGAACAAGCACCGGCAAACAAGGAAGAAACACAATCAATGCAATGCAGCAATATGATGCATGATCATGCTAAGGAAATGAATTGACCTAATGCAGCAGTAAGCCAAGTTAATTGAAGTGGAATTCAAACAAGGTTAAACTCCAACTCCAAACACTAGTTCATAAATTACCCTATTCATGATTCATCCTATTCAGTGAGGTTAACTTGTTCAATCATGCATGATCATGGCATTAACAGATTCTTCATATTTTTCTGATCATTTTTCATATATAATTTATCTCATTTGGAGTTACGGTTGATTTTCTATGAATTTTAGAAGTTTATACAATTTTCTGGAATTTCCTGAATTAAAATAAATCCAGAAAACATTACTGCGTCAGCATGACGTTGGCATGACATCAGCAGGTCAACAGGGGCTGGTCCGGGTCAAACCTGACCAGTGGGGCCCACTGGTCAGTGACTCAGGTGACTAACAGAGTTAATTAATTCTAACTAATCAAATTAATAGCCACGGGGCCCACTGTCAGTGTCAGCAGGGGTAATTAGTTTAACTAATTCAATTAGTACTAATCCTAATTAACTAACAGAGCTGGGCCCCACCTGTCATTGACCCAGGGGGTCAAACTGGGCCCACATGGTCAGTAGTCAACGGGGTCAAACCCCTGGTCAGTAGGGTCAATCCCGCCGGCGTCTCGACGCCGGCGAGGCCCGGGACGGTGGCGGCCGTCGGAAACACGCTACAGGGCACGGGCGAGGCCGTGCTTGGGCTCGTTGGAGAGCCCTTGCTCCCGCGTGTCGAACGGTGCGGGTGCTGGGTCGTGGGGAGGCCAGAGCTGACGACGGCGAGCTCCAAAGCGGCGGCCGGAGTTCGGCGAAGTTGGGAATAGTGCTGTGGGGCACGGCGGGGCGAACGGCTAGGTGCTACGGGTAGCTGGCGGTGTGGCGCATCCAACGATGACGGTGGTTGGAGCTGGGGTGGCCGGGAATGACGACGGCGTCGAGCCGGGCGGCGGCCGGAGCTCGGGGGTTCGCGGGACCGGCGCTGCGGTGTGCAAACGAGACGGTTGCCGTGCTAGTTTTACTCTACGGGACGTTGTGAGTGCAACGGACGCAGGCGTGGGACCAAAAGGTCACCGGGGCTTCGCCGGCGACGAGCCCGTGCGGCGGAGCGTCTCGGCTCCGGTAGAGGGGGCGGCTAGAGCTCGAAATCGGACATGGGGTTAGGGGGAAACGAAGCAGGGGCTCACGGGGATCATGCAGGGAGGGTCAGCGAGCTCGGGGAAGCACGAACGGCGGCGAATCGACGGCGACCATCGGCGGCGGTCGAGGACGAAGACGATGGCGTGGAGGCGATGCAGAGCTTCCCGAGGGGCTTGGCTCGATGGGGAGGAAGAGGGGGTCGAGGCGGAGCTCCTGAGCTCAGCGGAAGGGCGAGGGGTGGCCGGTGGCTATGGATGCGACGGCGGCGCCCTCCGGTGGCTCTCGGTGGTGCTCCAAATTGAGGGAGGGAGAGAGCTAGAGCGAGCAGAGAGAAGGGATAGCGGTCGAGGGGGTCGAGGGCATCTCCGTGGCGTCGCTAGAGGGCTCGGGGGGAAGCAGGAGGTGGCCAGGGGCAAGCGCGCGCGGGCGACACGCCTTTGTCCTTCTGGCGAGGAGGAAGACGACAGGGGGGGAGGCGGCGGTGGGCTGGGCCGGAACGGAAGCTGGGCCGGCTCTGCTGCAGGTGAGCGCCAGGTAAGTTAGGTAGGTGGCCTGGTGGCCTTCTCTCCCTCTCTTTATTATTTGTTTTAGTTTTCTAATTTTCTGTAAACTGTTGGGCTTTATTAAAATACCTATGCACTTTCAAAAGTCATGAGACTGCTTGTGGCCATTATTTGGATTATTTCCAATAACCAGAATTTCAGTTCATGAATATTTGGACATTTAATATAATATATAAAATTTAAATGCCCAAATGCAAATAAGGTATGATTTAAATCCAGAGCCCAATATATCATGAAAATGTGCAGCACCTCTGGTTATGGTTTATAGCATTTCCCCAGAAATGATGAACATTTTCTAAAGCCAATTGGATTCACTGAAAAATATTTTTAGTTGAACCTATTTGAATTCCTTTAATGCTAGGGTTTAGGCAATCCCCATTTCAAGTTTCATAAAATTTAAACATGATGCATGGATGCTAAAGCAAAAACAAACAAGGGCTGATCTGGGGCTGTGACAGAATGATAAACAAAATTGGAAAAATATGAACACAAATTTAAACATATTTTGATTTTTCTTTTTGAAATTCTAAATATTCTTTGGAAAATTATAATAAAATTTGAAATTCTAAACTTTTTGAAAAATTGAACATATTTGCAATTCCGAGATTTTTTGAAAATTTAAAGAAAAATTTGAAATTTGTATATTTTATAAAAATTTAAATAAAATTTGAAATTCTGATTTTTTTTAGATTCAAACATTTTTTTGATTTTATTTTGAAATTCAGAACATTGTAGATTTTTTAAAAAAAATGAAATTCTGAACATTTATTGAAAATTCAAACAAAATTTGAAATTATGAAAGTTTTTTGAAAATTTAAACAATTTTGAAATCCTAAACTTTTTCAAAAAAAATTAATTCTAAACTTTTTCAAAAAATTAAACAAATTTTGAAATTCTGAACATTTTTTGAAAATATAAACATATCTGGACATGGTCTGGGTCTAGTGGGTGGGGATGAGTGTCAGGGCTAGCATGGCTACCTCCATGCACCCTGTCTGGGGTGCATGAGATGAGCATAGCTGAGGGCCCTTTTATGCATCACATGAGCATAGCGCATGTGAGCTCATGCATCCTACCAAACAAGCAAAAGTGGGTCGGATTGGGAACTTTTGCCCTCATGCACCCTACCAAACACACCCTAAGAGATCTAACCAGAAAGTTTAACTTAAGAACTCCGGTTCGCAAAAAGAATCAAATCAAACGAACCAACGAAACTCAAACTGCGAAAGAAACAAGCTTCGTTTACTAATCTGGACTTAAGTCAAATTTCACAGTAGCAAAAACTTGTTTAAGTTGGTTAAACAGAAAAAGGGTTTTGAGACAAAACTCTAGGCGCTTGAATCGCCTGATTCCGATAAACGAGCGAAAAGATAAACTAAAACGAAAATCAGGGCAGAAATCGCGATCGAAAATAATCTCGGAAAAATCCTGGAAAAAGAAAAACTGACGAATAGGCTAATGAATGAAGGTTCGTTGTTTGTGGCTAAACAGTGAACAGCGTTTGTTAAAACGAACGAACGAGCGGACTCTCGCTAAATAAATAAACCAGAAAAACCGACCAATCTAGAAAAAAACAAAACTAGGTTTTTCAAAAAAATGAATCGGTTTTTCTCAAAAAACAACGAATGGCGGCGGCGGTGGCTACCTCCGGCGAGGTCCGGCGGGCGACGGGGCTCTGGTGGGGCGTCGGTGGGGAGCGGCGGCGGCGGCGCGGCGACGGGAGGCGTCGGTGCGGCGGTGGCGAGGCGC
>NC_041383.1:712176762-712226559 GCF_002162155.2 Triticum dicoccoides
GGTGGCGGTGCGGGTGGCGGGTGATGGTGGAGGAGGGTGGCGGCGTTGTATATAAAGAGGGGGCGGCTTGGGGAAGGGGCGAGGAGGAGGAGTCCTCCCCGGACTCGGTGGCGGCGGCATGCGCCGGCCGGACTCCGGCTCGGAGCCGGTCGGGCGGAGGCGGGGCGAGGCCAGCCCGGCTCGGCTGGGCCGTTGGCCCAGTCGGGCGCTTACATTTTTTTAAAAAATAAGCCGAAAATAAATCCTAGAGAAATAAATAAAAATCTAAAAATGCCAAAACAAATTTTCGTTGTCTAAATAAAATATTTAGAACAAGATGAACATTTTCTTGGCCCTAAAATGCAATTTTGAAATCGTGCAATTTTTCTAATTCAAATAAAATTTGCAATAAACTCCAATTAAATAATAAATTGGTTTTAATATTTTTCCTCTAATATTTCATTTATTTTGGAGAAGTCATTTTATCTCCTCTCATATATTTTTATATTAGAAATAGTAGGAAGAAAAATAATCAAACCAATTGATCCTCTTTTCAATATTTGAGAGAAACTCAAATATGAAAATAACGAAATCCCCAACTCTCTCCGTGGGTCCTTGAGTTGCGTAGATTGTCTAGGATCAAGCCAAAATGCAATAAAATATGATATGCAATGATGATCTAATGTATAACATTCCAAATTGAAAATTTGGGATGTTACAAACCTACCCCCCTTAAGATGAATCTCGCCCTCGAGATTCGGGTTGGCTAGAAAATAGGTGAGGGTGGTCCTTCCATAGGTCTTCCTCTCGCTCCCAGGTGGCTTCATCCTTGGTATGGTGGATCCACTGGACTTTGTAGACCTTGATAACCTTGCTGCGCGTGACTCGGCTAGCAAACTCGAGAATCTTGACTAGTTTCTCCGTGTAGGTCAAATCGCTATCCAACTGAATCGCTTCCAGTGGTGCTGTATCTCTTAGTGGAATATCAGCCATCTCTGCGTGGCACTTCTTCAGCTGGGAAATATGGAACACATCATGAACTCCTGACAATCCTTTGGGCAACTCCAATTTGTAGGCAACTTCTCCCATACGCTCCACAACCTTGTATGGTCCCACAAAACGTGGTGCTAACTTTTCCTTAACTCCAAAACGCTTAACTCCTGAAGTGGGGACACACGAAGATAAACTCTGTCTCCGACTTCATAAACTGTCTCCTTGCGTTTCGAATCCGCATAGCTCTTCTGCCTGGACTGGGCTACCTTGAGTCTATCGCGAATCAGCTTAACCTTCTCTTCAGATTCTTTGATCAAATCTAGTCCAAACAACTGACGGTCTCCAACTTCATCCCACAACAACGGTGTCATGCACCTCCTTTCGTACAAAGCTTTGAAAGGGGCCCTCTTCAGACTGGCTTGATAACTGTTGTTGTAAGAGAACTCTGCATAAGGCAAATTGTCGTCCCAACTAGATCCATAATCTAGCGCACAAGCTCTCAACATGTCTTCCAGAATCTGATTGACTCTCTCGGTCTGTCCATCTGTTTGCGGATGAAAGGTTGTACTGAACTCTAGCCTGGTACCCAAAGTTTCGTGCAACTGATTCCAGAACTTTGAGGTAAACTGGGTTCCTCTAACTGATACAATGGTCCTCGGAACTCCATGCAGACATACGATCCTGGTCATATATATTTTTGCCAACTTAGCACTGGTATAAGTGGTCTTCACTGGGATGGAATGGGCTACCTTTGTCAAACGATTGACTACAACCCATATCGAGTCATAGCCTGAGCGAGTCCTGGGAAATCCCATGATAAAATCCATGCCTAGATTATCCCACTTCCATTCGGGTATCGGCAATGGCTGTAACAAACCTACTGGCTTCTGATGCTCTGCCTTTACTCTCTGGCATACATCACAAACTGCTACATACTCCGCAACATCTTTCTTCATTCCGGTCCGCCAGAAACTGTCCTTCAAATCCAGATACATCTTGGAATTTCCTGGGTGAATCGAATACGGCGAATCATGGGCCTCCTGCAGAATCAACTTCCTGATCTCTGGATCATTAGGCACATAAACACGGTCTTCAAACCATACGATATCGTGCTCGTCCTCACGGAATCCCTTAGCTTTTCCTTTGCTCATCTTTTCCTTTATCTCGGCAATCTCCTTGTCAGTCTTCTGAGCTTCTCTGATCTTATCCATCAAAGTAGACTGAATCTCCAATGCTGCTACATAGCCTCTCGGAACTATCTCTAAACATAGCTCGCGAAGATCCTCGGCTAACTCCTTGGGTAACTCTCCGGTCATGAGTGTGTTGACATGACTCTTGCGGCTCAACACATCAGCTACTACGTTAGCCTTTCCTAGATGATAATGCAACCTCATATCACAATCCTTAATGAGCTCCAACCATCTCCTTTGCCTGAGATTTAATTCCTTTTGCGTGAAGATATACTTCAAACTCTTGTGATCCGTTTACACCTCACAATGGTTTCCGATGAGAAAGTGTCTCCATGTATTCAAAGCATGCACTACGGCTGCTAACTCCAAATCATGTGTAGCATAGTTCAACTCATGGGGTTTAAGCTATCATGAGGCGTAAGAAACAACTCTTCCCTCCTGCATAAGCACTGCTCCAAGTCCTCGACGAGAAGCGTTGAAATAAACTTCATAATCTTTGCGTTGATCTGGCAGAATCAACACTGGTGATGTAACCAAGCGTTTCTTCAACTCCTCAAAACTGGCCTCACATTCCTCAGTCCAATTGAACTTGGTGTCCTTCTTCAACAACTCCGTCATGGGTTTTGCAATCTTCAAGAAATTCTCAATGAACCCCCGGTAGTATCTTGTGAGTCCAAGAAAACTTCGGATCTCTCCAACTGACATGGGTGCTTCCCAGTTTGTCATAGTGAAAACTTTGGTGGGGTCTATTGCTATTCCTTCTCCGGATATAACATGTCCGAGGAATCCAACTTCCTTCAACCAAAACTAACACTTGTTGAACTTGGCATATAGTTGGTGTTCTCTGAGCTTCCCAAGTACCAAACGCAAATGCTCCTTATGCTCCTCTTCATTCTTTGAGTAGACCAAAATATCATCAATCAACACCACAACGAACTTATCCAGAAACTCCATAAACACCTTGTTCATCATGTTCATGAAATAAGCAGGTGCGTTAGTCACACCAAATGACATAACGGTATACTTATATAGTCCGTACCTTGTGGTAAAAGCTGTCTTAGGTATATCCTGCTCTCAAATCTTCAGCTGGTGGTATCCTGATCGCAGATCGATCTTGGAAAATACTTTACCTCCTTGCAAATGGTCAAACAGATCATTGATCATCGGCAGTGGGTACTTGTTCTTGATTGTCACTTCATTCAATCTTCGATAATCAACAACCATCCTCAACAATCCATCCTTCTTCTCCACTAGAAGCACTGGCGATCCCCAAGGTGACAAACTTGGGCGAATATATCCTTTATCCAGTAACTCCTTAATTTGCTTCTTAATTTATTCCAAATCCTTTGCGGGCATCCTGTACGGTCTCTTAGATATTGGCCCTGTGCCTGGCAAAAGCTCAATCAAAAACTCAATGTTTCCATCCGATGGCATGCCTGGCAACTCTTCTGGAAATACATCAGAGAAATCCTTCACCACTGGTAGTTCCTCCTGTACAACTCCTGATAAGGAATTCACTTGAGTCCTCTTCGGCACATGTTGGGATACATACTTGATCCTTCTTCCTTCTGGGGTGGTGAGCAAAACTGACTTACTGGCGCATTCAATGGTCCCTCCATACTTCGATAACCAATCCATGCCTAATATCACATCCAGTCCTTGTGACTCCAATACTATTAGGTCCGAGGGAAACACGTAGTTACCAATCCTTAATGGTAACGATCACACCATAGATTAGCCATATACTCTACTCCTGGTGAGGTTACTAACATGGGTGACCTAAGGGCTTGGGTTGGTAGTTTATAATTATCCACAAATCCCTTTGATATGTATGAATGCGATGCACCAGTATCAAAAAGAACGATTGTAGTAAATGACTTAACCAAAAACTTACCTATTACTGCATCGGGTTGCGCTTCAACCTCCTCCATGTTAACGTGGTTCACCTGTCCCCTGTTGAAAGGGTTCGGCTTCTTCCAAGAGCTTCCATTGCGATTTCCATTCTTAGCTTCAGGACATTCATTGGCATAATGTCCAGTCTTCTGGCACTTGTAGCAGGTAATGTGGCTCAGATCCTTCTTAGCTGGTGTTGCTGGGTTGGACCGGTTTAGTCCATTGCTTCCTCAATTACCATTTCAATTCCTGGGGCCACCATGGTTGTGCGAACTTCCTCCATTGTGGGTGTGACCTCCATGGTTATGCTGAAATGGTCCTCCCGAGTTCGGGGTAAAACAAGGCTTCTGCTGAGCTCCAGAATTGTACTTCCCTTGTCCATACTTCCTCTTGCGCGTTATCAATCTGCTGCTGCTTCCCTTCAATCATGAGAGCTCTATCTACCAACTCTTGGTAGTTGTTAAAAGTTGCCACCATCAACTGCATGCTCAGCTCATCATTTAGTCCTTCCAGAAACTTCTCCTGCTTAGTTGCATCCGTAGCAACATCATCTAGGGCATAACGTGCTAGCTTACTAAAATCATCCACATACTGGCCAACTGTACATCCTCCTTGGCGCAAGTTACCAAACTCACGCTTCCTCATGGCCATGGCTCCGGTGAAACATGAGCAGTACGGAAAGCCTGCTGAAACTGATCCCATGTGACAGTGTCGATGGGGTAAGTGGTTGCGAAATTCTCCCACCATGATGCGGCGGGTCCATCAAGCTGATGTGCAGAAAACCACACTCTCTCCACGTCTATGCATCCTGCAGTGGTCAACTCCCTTCCAATCTTGCGGAGCCAATCATCTGCAACTATAGGCTTGGTGCTACTAGAGAACACCGGCGGGTTGAGCCTCAACAAACGGGCTAAGTGATCAATAGGTGGTGGTGGTGGTGGGTTGTTGTTGTTCCCCTGATTCTGATTCTGGACTAGAATATGCATCAATGCATTCTGCTGCTAGATCAACTAAGTGAGCTCCGGTGGGAAAGCAAATCCATTGCCGCGTCTCGGAGGCATCTGAGAGTTTAGAAAAGATGAGAAGATAGAATAGAAATAGATCTATAGGAAAAAATACTACCCATATGCACATGAGACAAACACAAATAATATCACTACAATCAATTCAAACAAGGGCATACAATAGACTAACTATCGTTACAAAAGTGCTCGGACTATACTATATATATGGGGGAATACTACTATTATTATGGTGGTCGACTTGAAAAATTGATCGGTCGAAGACTCCATGATATCTGCTCCAGCTTCATCAACAAAGTCATCATTGCTATTGTCAGGGTCTGAGTTGGTGTCGTCGATGATGATGTAGTTCTCTGGGCAAGTGGAATCGTCGTCTTCTCCTCCTGGCGCGGGGTCTCCCATGATTACTCATGTCTTCTTTATCAGGTCATCATTCTTCTCCAATAGTGTTACGATTTCCTCTTCATATCCATCGCGTGTAGTCTTGAGTTCTTCTTCCAGCTCTGTGATCCTAGTCATTGCCTTCTTCAGATCTATCATACCTGCGCACATCTGGTTCTCCTAGCGTCGAATGTGCCGGTTTAACTCCTGGATGAAAGCTGCAATAGATCTATCCTTCCTGGTGCTGATCATCTCCCATTGCTCATCTCGGCGCCCACAAATCTGGTAGATAGTATCCTTGAGATCCTTGTGGTAAACTTCTCCAATGCGTCCCATGGTGATGTTGGCTGCCATGCTCTTTCCTAAACTCTAGATTGGTGCATCAAAGGAAAACTCTATGGGCTCAGTGACTAGCATGAATGTCCTTCCTGGAACTTGAACTCGAATCATCCAACGCTCCTCTTCTGGTAAAGTGGCGATGTAGGTCCCGGTGAAGCTTGGTACTCCGATGTTCAGGTATCTAGTAACTTCCTTCAAGTGGCGTCCGAAAGGTGTATCGTCATCCGGTTGCGTGAACTTGTTCCTTGCATCCGCCATCCTAAGGACTAGAAAAGGAGAGGTGTTAGAAATGAGAAGAGAGTAGTGATCTAGGGCTTTAGCTTAGTGGTCGTGTCCTACAGTCAGCGTGTGCTCTGATACCATCTTGTAGCGACCAAACCTCAAACAGTCTGATCTTTGTGCATCAGTGTCATCCCTGGATCGGTAATGCTGACACGCACAGTACTTGAAGGATTCATAACAAAGTAGCAATCACACACTTATTACATCGAATGTCTCAAAAGAGAACTTATTACAATAAATACGGCTTAAGGCCATCTAAAAACAATAACAACGGAAGGCTTGTAAGATAAAGCGAGTCCATCAACTCCAACGGCATCACTGAGTGAAAGATCACGACCTAAGGCACCTTACTCGTTGTCTGAAAAGTCTGCAACATAAACGTTGCAGCCCAAAATGGGTCAGCACATGGAATATGCTGGCAATGTAACACATAGAGAGTAATGAACAGAATAATGCTATCACTACATGCATATATGGCTAGTGGAAAGCTCTAGGGTTACAGTTTTGCATAAAGCCAAATTTTCCATACTACAAAGGAATAAATTTTATTTAACTATCATGGTGGTTGTTAAACATTGAGAAGGTAATCCCCCTCTTAATCCCAATTAAGCATCATCATTAAAACCCAATCAATTTATATTAAGAGTGATGAGATCCACATGATAATCCAGGGAACTAGATACTCAAAACGTCCATAACCGGGGACACGACTAACCATGATTACTTTGTACACTCTGTAGAGGTTTGCAAACTTTTCCCACAAGACTTGATCTCCTCCGTTGGATTTCTCACACTACATGATGTTTGAGACTTTCTCACCCGTAGCGATGCTTAAGTCTGTCTGAATCATGTTAGCAATTGCCGCATTTTATGATTATGAAATCTAGCAAATGGACGTCAAAACTGCATTCCTTAATGGATTTCTTAAAGAAGAGTTGGATATGATGCAACCAGAAGGTTTTGTCGATCCTAAAGGTGCTAACAAAGTGTGCAAGCTACAGCGATCCATTTATGGACTGGTGCAAGCATCTCGGAGTTGGAATATACTGTTTGATGAGGTGATCAAAGCATATGGTTTTATACAGACTTATGGAGAAGCTTGTATTTACAAGAAAGTGGGTGGGAGCTCTATAGCATTTCTAATATTATATGTGGATGACATATTGTTGATTGGAAATGATCTGGATAGCATAAAAGGATACTTGAATAAAAGTTTTTCAATGAAAGACCTCGGTGAAGCTACTTATATATTGGGCATCAAGATCTATAGAGATAGATCAAGATGCTTAATAGGACTTTCACAAAGCACATACCTTGATAAAGTTTTGAAGAAGTACAAAATGGATCAGTCAAAGAAAGGGTTCTTGCATGTGTTACAAGGTGTGAAGTTGAGTCAGACTCAATGCCCGACCACTGCAGAAGATAGAGAGAAAATGAAAGTCATTCCCTATGCCTCAACCATAGATTTTATCATGTATGCTATGCTGTGTACCAGACCTAATGTGTGCCTTGCTATAAGTTTAGCAGGGAGGTACCAAAGTAATTCAGGAGTGGATCGCTGGGCAGCGGTCAAGAACATCTTGAAGTACCTGAAAAGGACTAATGATATGTTTCTCGTTTATGGAGGTGACAAAGAGCTCGCCATAAATGGTTACGTTGATGCTAGCTTTGACACTGATCCGGATGACTCTAAGTCACAAACCGGATACGTATTTATATTGAATGGTGGAGGTGTCAGTTGGTGCAGTTCCAAGCAGAGCGTCGTGGCGGGATCTATGTGTGAAGCAGAGTACATAGCTGCTTCGGAAGTAGCAGATGAACGAGTCTGGATGAAGGAGTTCATATTCGATCTAGGTGTAATACCTAGTGCATCGGGTCCAATGAAAATCTTTTGTGACAATACTGGAGAAATTGCCTTGGCGAAGGAATCCAGATTTCTCAGAAAGATCAAACACATCAAGAGACACTTTAACTCCATCCGTGATCTAGTCAAGGAGGGAGACATAGAGATTTGAAAAATACATACGAATCTGAATATAGCAGATCCGTTGACTAAGCCTCTTCCACGAGCAAAACATGATCATCACAAAGACTCCATGGGTGTTAGAATAATTATAATGTAATCTAGATTATTGACTCTAGTGCAAGTGGGAGACTCAAGGAAATATGCCCTAGAGGCAATAATAAAATTGTTATTTTATATTTCCTTATTCATGATAAATGTTTATTATTCATGCTAGAATTGTATTAACCAGAAACTTTATACATGTGTGGATACATAGACAAAACACCATGTCCCTAGTATGCCTCTACTTGACTAGCTCGTTAATCAAAGATGGTTAAGTTTCCTAGCCATAGACATGTGTTGTCATTTGATGAACGAGATCACATCATTAGGAGAATGATGTGATGGACAAGACCCATTCGTTAGCTTAGTATTATGATCGTTCAGTTTTATTGCTACTTCTTTCTTCATGTCAATTACATATTCCTCCGACTATGAGATTATGCAACTCCCGGATACCGGAGGAATCCCTTATGTGCTATCAAACATCACAACGTAACTGGGTCATTATAAAGATGCTCTACAGGTATCTCCGAAGGTGTTTCACTACAAGAAACCTATTAATCCATGACGGATTTCTGATGACATTTTTGGAAATTGTCATGGGCTGGTCCACCCCCGCAAGCCCGCCAAAGCCCGCTAAAGCCCGACTAACCGTTCCAGTATAAAAACCTAACCCTAAAACCCTCCTCCTCGGCACCCTCTCTCCCCCGCAGTGCACTCCCTCATCTCACAGCGCCGCCACCCACCCCTGTTCGCCTCCCTCCTCCAACAGCTCGTCACCGGCCCTCCACCTCCCCTCCTCTCACCTCGCAGCATCGGCAGCTGCCAGATCCACCAAATCCCGCACCCATCCATCCCTCTTGCAACCCATCCCTCTATCTCGTGCAACCCCTCGCGTGGGACTAACGCTCGTCGGATCCGGCTACCTCCGCCACCGCGCGGCACACTCCTGAGCTGGTCTCCAACCCCCTGCCCTCCAGTCCTGTTGGATGGCGCTTCCGGTGTCCGGTGCTCGCCCGCAACCCCTAGCCTGTGGCTAGGGTTTCGACCGAACCGTCGCATCCATCGCTGAAGCGTCTCCAGCGGGCCCTCTCCATCGCATGCTACGCCCCCTCGCACTGTCTCCGCCTCCTTGATGGCTGCCCCTAGCTCGATGTGGTCGCCCGCATTGGGCTGGCGGCGCAAATTCTGTTCTGTTCCCGACCCATCACTTTCTCCTATCTTTCTGCTGCAATATCTGAGATTTTGGGTTGCTGATATGGTTTTGACAATTTCTCTACAATATCATTAGCTTATCTAGTGATTTGGAAAATTTTGTTGCTGCAATAGTCTGAAGAAAAACCTTTGTTCTTTTGATTTGTGCAGGAACTTTGCTGCTATCTCATCTGGTTGGGCTGTGTCAAGGGAAGGGAAGAGGGCCATGTCATGGAGCGGCTACGACGGCCTGCAGGAGAGGAGGGCCGACTCCTATGCCACTAAAGGTCTCTCTCTCTGTTCTGTTAATGAGCTAGGAGAATCATCAGCCAATTTAAATAAATATGAGCATATCCATTTGATTCATCAATCTCTTTTGATCTCAGAAGTTGGACCGTACTAGACGTGAAGGAGATTCAGAAAAATTGTGCCTTTTCATTTGATGCTTGCTTGTATTCACATACTAGATGGTCATGTGAAGAATTTTACATATGTTTGACAAATATTGCATGTAGGTCATGTTTTTAAAATGTTTACCCAAGTTGTCGATGCCACTGTCTGTCCTTTTCAGTTAGTTAATCTATACACATTCCTTCAGCTGATGCATTCATGATATAAGTTTTTTTCTTTTGGATTTCTGGTATTGATTCATGTCAAATCAAATGCAAATATGCAATTGATGCTAGTATACTATTGCTACTCTTTTATCTTCTGAATCAGATGCAAGTACTGCCACTCATTGTTCCTCCTCTACCACCATTGTGTGGACTAACAAAGCAGAGGAAAGATGGGATCCATATGACAGGATGGAACAAATAAAATGTATATTTGAATCATTAATTCAAACAAATTTATGTACGCAATATAAACTAACATAAAGATACACGAGGATAAACTAACTGACAAGATCAGATTATTCATTTCGTAAGTATAGACAAAAAATAAGTATGGTTTTCACAATGTCCACCACTGAATATCTCTGCACATTTATAGACCTTGATTTTATATAAAAACAATCCAGTTTATCTTCTCGGTTATGTCTTGGATTTCACTCTGACTTGACTCTCTTTCTCTGATTCCTTGATACACAACTTGTTGTCTATAGCTGCAGATGCTATACCTTTTAATGTAGGTGTCCCTTTCACATATTTGCTGAGATGTCTGATCATGTCAAAACCAAAAATCTGGCCTTATGCAATCCCATCAAAATAACTTAGTGATTGCTACTGCATGGTGTACTTGTAAGTCCCTCAAGATCCCACATCTTACTTAATTACTTATGTTCATGAAGTATTCTAGCTTGCATAATCTAAGGTGACTTCTTACTATTATGTATATGTGTGTAGTAGTTCAAGCTTGCATAACACTAATTAAAATCCTAAGAAAAATAAACATGCTTCTGATTTGCAGTAAAGATGTTAAATATGTAATTGTTGTAGGATATGTGCTAGATTTTTGTAGTTAAGCAGTGCTTTTTGTTTCATGGTGATACCTTTTTGGTTCCCCTATATTGAGGATATCTAAAATGTAGTTTGTAGAAGATGAACCAATAAAAAAAAGGAACTTCAGACTTTGGCTTGTACCTTAACAACCTTGCATTGCTTTGATACACTACTAGAGTGGCCATCACCTACTATTAATGTGTTCTGGATTCGGCTTGTACCTTAATAACCATTAAGTGATTTTTAAGTTGTGTATAGACTAAATTTGTAGTTCTCGTGCAAGCTCATGAGGTTTGCACTGCTATCACCTTGTCTAAATATATACTAGTTCAGTTCATCTCATTGTTGTTGCCGGGTTTAAATGGCCTCAACTACTGCTATTATAGTACTTGGAGTTATGTGATGTGTGTTTTGTTACTTTGTCATTTGACACACTTTTCTTTGGATTAATTTTAATCACCTCATGTTCACTCTTGTTTTATAGTAGATACAATGTTATTCTCGTTTGTAGGCACTATAAGATTGAAGAATTTTGGACAACAAGTAATTCTTTTTTATATTTGTTGGAATTCTCTTATTTCTACTATCTATTCATATTTACAAACATTATTCTTGTAAATATTCTAGGTAAGATCGTATAGCGGGCTACTTGGTGCTGCCCATCACAGTACACCATTACATGATAGTTGCCATCAAGGGTGCCGACCGCAAGAGCTTGAATAATAGCAGTTTATGTGTTCTGTTGATGTAAAATTGTACTGGTTCCTAACCCTGTTGTGACATAATTTGTTGAATCTATGTTGTTATGTATTTTGTCAATCTATGCTGCAAGTTATCATTTCATAGAGGATTTTGTAAACTGCTATTTTGTAGATACATCCAGATGGCTGCATAAACTGTGTAATGTTTGACACTTTGCAAATACTTTTTTTGTTGGGCCAAAATTGGCAGCATTTTGGTAATGCATAATGCTAACAACGTACTGGGTCAAATTTTGTCCAAAGGAAATGGGCTCAGTTGAATTTAGATTGACCTTTAAAGTGTGCCTATATCCATGATGATTTATGTGACGAAAAATAGTATCCACGTATGTTGCCACATCATTCAAATTGGTCAATTGAAAATCCTACGTGGCGTTGGTCCATGACGGATTGTCCGTCACAATGATTTGGGCTTGGGCAGGCCTGGGGCAGATCCATGACGGCCAAGAGCCGTCATGAAAGGTACCATATCAAATTATGAGGCGATATACGTGATGGATTTCAAATCCGTCTAGGATGGGCACCCATGACCGTTTTCCACTAATCCATGACGGACAGGATCCATCACGTATTAACAGATTTATTGTAGTGTGTGTTGGGTTGGCATAAATCGAGATTAGGATTTGTCACTTTGAGTATCGGAGAGGTATCTCTGAGCCCTCTCGGTAATGCACATCATAAGAAGCCTTGCAAGCAAAGTAACTAATGAGTTAGTTGCAGGATTATGCATTACGGAACAAGTAAAGAGACTTGCCGGTAACGAGATTGGACTAGGTATATGATACGTCTCCAACGTATCTATAATTTTTGATTGTTCCATGCTATTATATTACCCGTTTTGGATGTTTATGGGCTTTACTTTACACTTTTATATCATTTTTGGGACTAACCTACTAACCGGAGGCCCAGCCCGAATTTTTGTTTTTTGCCTATTTCAGTGTTTCAAAGAAAAGGAATATCAAACGGAGTCCAAACGAAATGAAACCTTTGGGAGCGATCTTTTTGGAACAAACGCAATCCAGGAGACTTGGAGTGGACGTCAAGCAGCGAACGAGGCGGCCACGAGGGTGCCCGACGCGCCCTAAGGGGGTGGGCATGCCCCCCACCCTCGTGGGCCCCTCGAGCGTCAACCGACATACTTCTTCCTCCTATATATACCCACGTACCCCGAAAACATCCAGGAGCACCATGAAAAACTATTTCCACCGTCGCAACCTTCTGCATCCGTGAGATCCCTTCTTGGAGCCTTCGCCGGCGCTGCGCCAGAGGGGGAATCGACCATGGAGGGCCTCTACATCATCTCCAAGGCCTCTTCGATGAGTTGTGGGTAGTTTACCTCAGACCTTCGGGTCCATAGTTATTAGCTAGATGCCTTGTTCTCTCTCTTTGAATCTCAATACAATGTTCTCCTCGATCTTCTTGGAGATCTATTCGATGTAACTCTTTTTGTGGTGTGTTTGTCAAGATCCGATGAATTGTGGGTTTATGATCAAGTTTATCTATGAGAAATAATTGAATCTTCTCTGAATTCTTTTATGTGTGATTGGTTATCTTTGCAAGTCTCTTCGAATTATCAGTTTGGTTTGGCCTACTAGATTGATCTTTCTTGCAATAGGAGAAGTGCTTAGCCTTGGGTTCAATCTTGTGGTGTCCTTTCCCAATGACAGTAGGGGCAGCAAGGCACGTATTGTATTGCTGCCATCGAGGATAAAAAGATGGGGTTTATATCACAGTGCTTGAGTTTATCCCTCTACATCATGTCATCTTTCTTAATGCGTTACTCTGTTCTTTATGAACTTAATACTCTAGATGTAGGCAGGAGTTGGTCGATGTGTGGAGTAATAGTAGTAGATGCAAACAGGAGTTGGTCTACTTGTTGTGGACGTGATGCCTATATACATGATCATGCCTAGATAATCTCATAACTATGCACTTTTCTATCAATTGCTCGATAGTAATTTGTTCACCCACCGTAATACTTATGCTATCTTGAGAGAAGCCACTAGTGAAACATATGGCCCCCGGGTCTATCTTTTATCATATAAGTTTTGAATCTACTTTTATTTGCATCTTTTATTTTCCAATCTATAACAAAAAAATACCAAAAATATTTATCTTATATTATTATCTCTATGAGATCTCACTTTTGCAAGTTACCATCAAGGGATTGACAACCCCTTTATCACGTTGGTTGCGAGGTTCTTGTTTGTTTGTGTAGGTGTGTGGGACTTTTGAGGAGCCTCCTACTGGATTGATACATTGGTTCTCAAAAACTGAGGGAAATACTTATGCTACTTTGCTGCTTCACCCTTTCCTCTTCAAGGGAAAAACCAACGCATGCTCAAAAGGTAGCAAGAAGGATTTCTGGCGCTGTTGCCGGGGAGGTCTTCGCTCAAGTCAAGACATACCAAGTACCCATCACAAACTCATCTCCCTCGCATTACATTATTTGCCATTTGCCTCTCGTTTTCCTCTCCCCCACTTCACCCTTGTCATTTTATTCACCCTCTCTTTCCTGTTCTCCTCTTTCTCTTTTGCTTGCCTTTTGTGTGCTTGTGTGTTGGATTGTTTGCCACGATGGTGCAAGATAATACCAAACTGTGTGACTTTTCCAATACCAACAATAATGATTTCCTTAGCACTCCGATTGCTACTCTTAATGATGCTGAATCTTGTGAAATCAATGCTGCTTTGTTGAATCTTGTTATAAAAGATCAATTCTCCGGCCTTCCTAGTGAAGATGTTGCTACTCATCTAAACAACTTTGTGGATTTCTGTGATATGCAAAAGATTAAAGATACGGATAATGATATTGTTAAATTGAAGTTATTCCCGTTTTCACTTAGAGATCGTGCTAAAACTTGGTTTTCGTCTTTGCCTAAAAATGGTATTGATTCTTGGAATAAGTCCAAAGATGCTTTTATCTCTAAGTATTTTCCTCCCGCTAAGAGCATCTCTCTTAGAAATGATATTATGAATTTTAAACAACTTGATCATGAGCATGTTTCCCAATCTTGGGAAAGAATTAAATTAATGATTCGCAATTGCCCTACTCATGGTTTGAATTTATGGATGATCATACAAAACTTTTATGCCGGATTGAATTTTGCTTCTAGAAATCTTTTAGATTCGGCCGTGGGAGGCACTTTTATGGAAATCACTTTAGAAGAAGCTACTAAACTCCTTGATAATATTATGGTTAATTATTCTCAATGGCACACCGAAAGATCTACTAGTAAAAAAGTGCATGCTATAGAAGAAATTAATGTTTTGAGTGGAAACATGGATGAACTTATGAAATTGTTTGCTACCAAGAGTGCTCCTATTGATCCTAATGATATTCCCTTGTCCACTTTGATTCAGAATAATAATGAATCTATGGATGTGAATTTTGTTGGTAGGAATAATCTTGGTAACAACTCATATAGAGGAAACTTTAATTCTAGGCCGTTCCCTAGTAATTCCTCTAATAATTATGGAAATTCCTACAATAACTCTTATGGAAATTTTAATAAGATTCCCTCTGATTTTGAGAATGGTGTTAAATAATTTATGATCTCTCAAAACAATTTTAATGCTTTGCTTGAAGAAAAATTGCTTAAAGTTGGTCAATTGGCTAGGAATGTTGATAGACTTCCGCTTGATGTTCATTCTTTGAAACTTAGATCTACTCCACCTAAGCATGATATCAATGAGTCTCTCAAGGCCATGAGAATTTCCATTGATGAGTGCAAAGAAAGAACCGCTAGGATGCGTGCTAAGAAAAATTGCTTTATAAAAGCGTGTTCTTCTAGTTTCCATGAAAATAATGATGAAGATCTAAAAGTTATTGATGTGTCTCATATTAAGTCTTTGTTTTGCAATATGAATCTTCATAATGATGGGACTGGATATGAGTCAACTTTAGTTAAAAGGCGTACCAATGATTCGGAGTTTTTAGATCTTGATGCTAAATTTGGTAAAAGTGGGATTGGAGAGGTCAAAACTTTACATAGCATTGAACCCACTATTATAGATTTCAAGGAATTTAATTATGATAATTGTTATTTAGTAGATTGTATTTCCTTGTTGCAATCCGTGTTGAATTCTCCTCATGCTTATAGTCAAAATAAAGCTTTTACCAAACATATCGTTGATGCCTTAATGCAATCTTATGAAGAAAAACTTAATTTGGAAGTTTCTATACCTAGAAAACTTTATGATGAGTGGGAACCTACTATAAAAATTAAAATTAAAGATCATGAATGCTATGCTTTATGTGATTTGGGTGCTAGTGTTTCCACGATTCCAAAAACTTTGTGTGATGTGCTAGGTTTCCATGAACTTGATGATTGCTCTTTAAACTTGCACCTTGCGGATTCCACCATTAAGAAACCTATGGGAAGGATCAATGATGGTCTTATTGTTGCAAATAGGAATTATGTGCCCGTAGATTTTATCATTCTTGATATAGATTGCAATCTTTCATGTCCTATTATTCTTGGTAGACTTTTCCTTAGAATGATTGGTGCAATTATTGATATGAACGAAGGGAATATTAGATTCCAATTTCCGTTAAGGAAAGGCATGGAACACTTTCCAAGAAAGAAAGTCAAATTACCTTATGAATCTATTATGCGTGCCACTTATGAATTGAATGCCAAAGATAGCAACACTTAGATCTATTCTCGCTTTTATGCCTAGCTAGGGGCGTTAAACGATAGCGCTTGTTGGGAGGCAACCCAATTTTATTTTAGTTCCTTGCTTTTTGCTTCTGTTTAGTAATAAATATTTCATCTAGCTTCTGTTTAGATATGGTTTTATGTTTTACTTAGTGTTTGTGCCAAGTAGAACCTATAGGATAACCTACGGTGATAGTTAATTTGATTCTGCTGAAAAACAGAAACTTATGCATGCACGAAAATAATTTTAGTAAATAACAAAAAAATGATTTTGCGTTGATTATTTTTGCTGTAGATCAATATACAAATTTCCCAGGACTTCCTATTTTGTTAGGATTTTTAGAGTTCCAGAAGTATTCGTAAGTTACAGATTGCTACAGACTGTTCTGTTTTTGACAGATTCTGTTTTTCATGTGTTGTTTGCTTATTTTGATGCATCTATGGCTAGTATCGGGGGGTATGAACCATATAGAAGTTGGAATACAGTATGTTTAACACCAATATAAATAAAGAATGAGTTCATTACAGTACCTTATGTGGTGGTTTTTCTTTCTTGCACTAACGGAGCTTATGAGATTTCCTGTTGAGTTTTGTGTTGTGAAGTTTTCAAGTTTTGGGTAAAGATTTGATGGACTATGGAATAAGGATTGGCAAGAGCCTAAGCTTGGGGATGCCCATGGCACCCCAAGATATTCAAGGACAACCAAAAGCCTAAGCTTGAGGCATCCCCTCTTTCGTGTTCGTTTATCGGTAACTTTACTTGGAGCTATATTTTTATTCGCCACATGATATGTGTTTTGCTTGGAGCGTCTTGTATGATATGAGTCCTTGCTTTTTAGTTTCCCACAATCATCCTTGCTGTACACACCTTTTGGGAGAGAAGTACTTGATTTGGAATTTATTAGAATACTCTATGTGCTTCACTTATATCTTTTGAGCTAGATAGTTTTGCTCTAGTGCTTCACTTATATCTTTTAGAGCACGGCGGTGACTTGATTTTGTAGAAATTGTTGATCTCTCATGCTTCATTTATATTATTTTGAGAGTATTTTAGAACAGCATGGTATTTGCTATGGTTATAAGATTGGTCCTAGAATGATGAGCATCCAAGGTGGGTATAATAAAAACAATCATAGGAAGTGAATTGGATGCTATGATCAATTTGATGCTTGATAATTGTTTTGAGATATGGAGGTGGTGATATTAGAATCATGCTAGTTGGGTAATTATGAATTTGAGAAAATACTTGATTTGGAGTTTGCAAGTCCCGTAGCATGCACATATGGTAACCGTTGTGTAACAAATTTGAAACATGAGGTGTTCTTAGATTGTCATCCTTATGAGTGGCGGTCGGGGACGAGCGATGGTCTTTTCCTACCAACCTATCCCCCTAGGAGCATGCGCGTAGTGCTTGGTTTTTGATTACTTGTAGATTTTTGCAATAAGTATGTGAGTTCTTATGACTAATGTTGAGTCCATGGATTATACGCACTCTTACCCTTCCATCATTGCTAGCCTCTTCGGTACCGTGCATTGCCCTTTCTCACCTTGAGAGTTGGTGCAAACTTCGCCGGTGCATCCAAACCCCGTGATATGATACGCTCTATCACACATAAAACTCCTTATATCTTCCTCAAAACAGCCACCATACCGACCTATTATGGCATTTCCATAACCATTCCGAGATATATTGCCATGAAACTTTCCACCGTTCCGTTTATCATGAGACGCATCATCATTGTCATATTGCCTTGCATGATCATGTAGTTGACATCGTATTTGTGGCAAAGCCACCATGCATAATTTTTCATACATGTCACTCTAGATTCATTGCCCATCCCGGTACACCGTCGGAGGCATTCATATAGAGTCATATCTTGTTCTAGTATTGAGTTGTAACTCATGAGTTGTAAATAAATAGAAGTGTGATGATCATTATTAGAGCGTTATCCCTTATAAAAAAAGAAAGGCCAAAAAGAAAAAAAGCGAAAGGCCAAAGAAAAAAAAGAAAAAAAAGGAAGGCCAAAAAGAAAAAAAAGAAAGGCCCAAAAATAATAAAAAAGGGGACAATGTTACTATCCTTTTCCACACTTGTGCTTCAAAGTAGCACCATGTTCTTCATATAGAGAGGCTCATATGTTGTCACTTTCATATACTAGTCAGAACTTTTCATTATAGAACTTGGCTTGTATATTCCAACGATGGGCTTCCAAAAATGCCCTAAGTCTTCGTGAGCAAGCAAGTTGGATGCACACCCACTTAGTTTCTTTTGTTGAGCTTTCATACATTTATAGCTCTAGTGCATCAGTTGCATGGCAATCCCTACTCCTTGCATTGACATCAATTGATGGGCATCTCCCTAGCCCGTTGATTAGCCACGTCGATGTGAGACTTTCTCCTGTTTGTCTTCTCCACACAATCCCCATCATCATATTCTATTCCACCCATAGTGCTATATCCATGGCTCACGCTTATGTATTGCATGAAAGTTGAAAAATGTTTGAGATTACTAAAGTATGAAACAATTGCTTGGCTTGTCATCGGGGTTGTGCAAGATGAGAGCATTCTTGTGTGACGAAAATGGAGCATGACCAAACTATATGATTTTGTAGGGATGAACTTTCTTTAGCCATGTTATTTTGAGAAAACATGATTGCTTTGTTAGTATGCTTGAAGTATTATTACTTTTATGTCAATAAGAACTTTTATTTTGAATCATTTGGATCTGAACATTCATGCCACAATAAAGAAAATTACATTAAGAAATATGCTAGGTAGCATTCCACATCAAAAATTCTGTTTTTATCATTTACCTACTCGAGGACGAGCAGGAATTAAGATTGGGGATGCTTGATACGTCTCCAACGTATCTATAATTTTTTATTGTTCCATGCTATTATATTACCCATTTTTGGATGTTTATGGGCTTTAGTTTACACTTTTATATCATTTTTGGGACTAGCCTACTAAACGGAGGCCCAGCCCGAATTGCTGTTTTTTTGCCTATTTCAGTGTTTCGGAGAAAAGGAATATCAAACGGAGTCCAAACGGAATGAAACCTTCGGGAGCGATCTTTTTGGAACAAACGCAATCCAGGAGACTTGGAGTGGACGTCAAGCAGCGAACGAGGCGGCCACGAGGGTGCCCGGTGCACCCTAAGGGGGTGGGCGTGCCCCCACCCTCGTGGGCCCCTCGAGCGTCAACCGACATACTTCTTCCTCCTATATATATCCACGTACCCCGAAAACATCCAGGAGCACCACAAAAAACTATTTCCACTGCCGCAACCTTCTGTATCCGCGAGATCCCATCTTGGAGCCTTCGTCGGTGCTCCGTCGGAGGGGGAATCGACCATGGAGGGCCTCTACATCATCTCCAAGGCCTCTCTGATGAGTTGTGAGTAGTTTACCTCAGATCTTCGGGTCCATAGTTATTAGCTAGATGGCTTCTTCTCTCTCTTTGAATCTCAATACAATGTTCTCCTCGATCTTCTTGGAGATCTATTCGATGTAACTCTTTTTGCGGTGTGTTTGTCGAGATCCGAGGAATTGCGGGTTTATGATCAAGTTTATCTATGAGAAATAATTGAATCTTCTCTGAATTCTTTTATGTGTGATTGGTTATCTTTGCAAGTCTCTTCGAATTATCAGTTTGGTTTGGCCTACTAGATTGATCTTTCTTGCAATAGGAGAAGTGCTTAGCTTTGGGTTCAATCTTGCGGTGTCCTTTCCCAATGACAGTAGGGCAGCAAGGCACATTTTGTATTGTTGCCATCGAGGATAAAAAGATGGGGTTTATATCACATTGCTTGAGTTTATCCCTCTACATTATGTCATCTTTCTTAATGCGTTACTATGTTCTTTATGAACTTAATACTCTAGATGCAGGCATGAGTCGGTCGATGTGTGGAGTAATAGTAGTAGATGTAGGCAGGAGTCGGTCTACTTGTTGCGGACATGTTGCCTATATAAATGATCATGCCTAGATAATCTCATAACTATGCAATTTTCTATCAATTACTCGACAGTAATTTGTTCACCCACCGTAATACTTATGCTATCTTGAGAGAAGCCACTAGTGAAACCTATGGCCCCGGAATTGATACCTTGGTTCTAAAGAACCGAGGGAAATACTTACGCTACTTTGCTGCATCACCCTTTCCTCTTCAAGGGAAAAACCAACACATGCTCAAGAGGTAGCAGTATAGAGATACTGACGATCGAATCTCGGCCAAGTAACATACCGATGGACAAAGGGAATTATGTATGGTGTCATAATGGTTCAGCCGATAAAGATCTTCGTATAATATGTAGGAGCCAATATGGGCATCTAGGTTCCGCTATTGGTTATTGACCGGAGAGGTGTTTTGGTCATGTCTACATAGTTCTCGAACCCGTAGGCTCCGCACGCTTAACGTTCGATGACGATTTGTATTATATGAGTTATGTGTTTTGGTGACCGAATGTTGTTCGGAGTCCCAGATGAGATCACGGACATGACGAGGAGTCTCGAAATGGTCGAGAGGTAAAGATTGATATATAGGTTGATAGTATTCGAACACCGGAAATGTTCCGGGATGTATCGGGTGCATATCGGAGTACTGGCACTACAAAAAAAAGACACATCCGTGACATTTTGGGCCGAACGAATTTTTTTCTGTCATACATATGACACTTCTATGACGATAATTGTGACAAAACCCGGTATCATCATAGATGTGGTGGGCTCCTACTTCTATGACAAAAAATCATGACAGAAAATGGGCTTTTCGTCCTAGGCGGGCCGGAGACGCAGCTGCATGACATACTTTGGGCCGTCCATGACGGAAAAACCATGGTAGAAGTGAGGGCGAGGAAAATTTTGGGGAGTTCCCGGTTACGGTAGGTGGTCGGGGGCCAAGCGATGCGCGTTTCTCTCATACTCGTACGCGCGTGTGTGTGAGGCGTTGGCTCTAACTGAACCCGAGTGAGGCGTTGGGCTCTAACTGAACCCGAGCGATTGCATTGCAGGCTACGCGTTACTGAACCCGAGCGATCGGTCGATGGCTGTTAACTGAACTCGATCGAGCGACTCCTTCGCTACTGCTGCTAACTGAAGCCGACCGATGCTGCCTCTGGATGAGCAGTGAGCGTTGTGGGGGGTTTGGATGAACAGTGAGCGGTGGGGGTGGATGAATAGGACCCCGTGGCGTTGCCTCTGGATGAACAGGACCCCGATCGATCGAGCCGGTTGGGGCTGAATGAACAGGACCCCGTGGAGGGCTGGATGAACAGTAGACGGTGGAGGGGTGGATGAATAGTAGCCCGTGGAGGGGTGGTCGAACAGTAGCCCCGTGGAGTAGCACGCGGTGGAGGCTGGATGAACAGGAGCCTGTGGAGGCTGGAGGAGGTCGACGGTGGATGAACAGTAGCCCGTGGAGGCTGGAGGAGGTCGACGGTGGAGATGAACAGTATCCCGTGGAGTCTCGTTTGCGGTACGCCACACCCCTCCCGATGAACAAGACCCCCGTTTTGACCATAGCGCTCCAACACAAGTTCGTTTCGTCCGTTTTGCGGTATGCCACACCCCTCCCGATCAACAGGACCCCTGTTTCGACCATAGGAGGTCCGTTTCCTCCATTTTGCGGTGCGCCAGACCCCTCTCGATGAACAGGATCCCGTTTCGAACGTGGCCGGTCGAACACAGGGCCGTTTCCTCCGTTCTACGGTATGCCAGGCCTCGTTTCCATCGCCTGTTCCGTTCAAGCCCTCCCGATGAACACGACGACGCATTCCGTTCCGACCCAGACGGTTGGCTCCCCTTGAACACGACGACGACGTTGTTTCTCCGTTCCAACCTAGCCATGTACACGAGCCTTGGCCGTACGTATGCGCGAGTAGGCGTTCGAGACCCCGCCCGTATGTACACATACGTGGCCGTATTTTCTTTCTTGTGCACTCATCGATGTACGTACGTGTACATGCTACGTGTGTGCCTCTACTACGACACGTACGCGCCTCTACTACGACATGTGCGCGCCTCTACTACGACATGTGCACGCCTCTACATCCACCAGTATGTACGTACATGTTCGCGACCAGAGTGACAACCCAACGTACGCTTCAACCAGGTGGGTCCCGACTATCAGGCACTTCCTTGCATGCGAAGATGTAGCTGGTGGGTCCCAGCAGTCAGGGGGGCAAATCGTTTTTTTTTTTGCCTGGACGAACTTCCTTGCATGCGAAGGTGTAGCTGGTGGGTCCCAGCAGTTAAGGGGGAACGTTTTTTTCACAAAATACGGTGGCCCGTCTGGTGGGTCCCTGCTGTCAGGTGGAGGAATAATTATTTTGACGTAATAAGGAGGCACTTCCTTGCGGCCGTCGTGGACCCAGATGTTAGCCTCTCCACGCACAGTACTCTTCCGATGGAAGTCAGTCGTTGACCACATTGACCACGCCGCGCCGAGAGCACCACGGCGGTGGACGACGGCGAGGCCTAGGAAGGGGACGACGTGGAGCCGGGGAAGACGCAGCACTGGATGCCCACACGAAGAGGAGTACGAGGGTTCACTGGTTCGGCTGCGGTGTGAGGCTGCCGTCACCGCAGAATAACAGGGGGTGTGGGTGAGTAGAGGGATGGCCTGGCCAGCGGTGGGAGTAGTAGGGGGAGGTGAGGCCTCCGCGGTATCACAGCCGGCCACGGGAGGCAGGAGCATGCGGCACGACCGGCGCTGCTTTGGGCAGCTGGAGCACGAAGACCAGAGGTTGAAAAAGCACTATGGCCGTTGGATGGACATCATACGGTTACTGGAGTATTGACTAAGTTGACAAAGCCCTCTGTCCCTGTCAACTTAGTAGGCCCACAAGTCAGCCTGCCACTATACTGGGTCACAACTAGCAGGGGGAGTATTCTTTTTTTGTGCGTAATAAGGAGGCACTTCCTTGCGTGCGAAAATATAGCCGGTGGGTCCAAGCTGTCAGCGGCGGTAACATTTTTTTGCGAAATACAGAGGCCCTTTTGGTGGGTCCCAGATGTCAGGTGGAGGAATCATTATTTTGTGCGTAATAAGGAGGTATTTCCTTGCGTGCGGCCGTGGACCCAGCTGTCAGCCTCTCCATGTACAGTCCACTTCAGATGCATGTTGGTCGTTGACCACGTTGACCAGGCCGCGCCGAGAGCACCAGGGCGGTGGACGACGGCGAGGCCTAGGAAGGGAACGACACGGAGGCAGGGAAGACTTGGCAGTTGTTTCCCACGCAGAGGGGAGTATGACTGTACGAGGGTTTACTGGTTCGTCTGCCATCGTCGGAGAATAACAGCAGGTGTGGGTGAGTAGAGGGATGGCTAGGCCAGCGATGGGAGTACGGTGGGGCGGTGAGGCCTGCGCGGCAGCACAGCCGGCCACGGGGAGGAGGGAGCAGGTAGTCCCGTCGGCGCTTGTTTGAGCGGCTGGAGCAGGAAGAGCAGAGATTGAAGAAGCACGACGGCCGTTGGACGGAAATCCAACAGTCACTGCTTGTGCGTCAACCTTTTTTTAGGAAAGCCTCAAATGTGTGGAAAACAGCATACAACCCATCTGCCATTATTTCTAATAATTTACAGCCCATTTGCTAATTCTTAAGGTTTTTTTGGAGCCCATATTCTTTTTGCTAGCATTACAGCCCATATTGTGGCCACGGTTAAAAAATTATACGAGATTTTGCATATTTCGGTGTGGTCCGAACTGTTTTTAATCCCGAAATTTCGAGTCACATTCAAAATGATTTTAACAATAAATGTATATCAATATAAAATCCAACAAATTGTCGATGCATAAAAATAAATGCAATTTAAAATCTCGAAATGAAAAAAAAAAGATATTTGAAACTAATTGCCGGTTTGATGTGTTTTAAAAATGTACAGCCCATTTCTCATTACTGATAGGCCATTTTCTCGGCCAGCCGAATGAAGCTCTCCTAGTCTTGAAAGATTTGCAGCCCAACAGGCCTGATAAAGTGACTTACTTGGCAAATCACAAAAAAACTGGGCTGTGGCCATGGACCCAGCTGTCAGCCTCTCCACGTACAGTACTCTTCCGATGGAAGTCGGTCATTGACCACATTGACCACGCCGCACCGAGAGCACTAAGGCGGTGGACGACGGCAAGGCCTAGGAAGGGGACGACGCGGAGCCGGGGAAGACGCGACAGTGGATGCCCACGCGGAGAGGAGTACGAGGGTTCACTGGTTCGGCTGCAGCGTGAGGCTACCGTCGCCGCAGAATAACAGGGGGTGTGGGTGAGTAGAGGGATGCCCTGGGCCAGCGGTGGGAGTAGTAAGGGGCGGTGAGGCCTCTGCGGCATCACAGCTGGCCACGAGAGGCAGGAGCACGCGGCATGACCGACGCTGCTTTGGGCGGCTGGAGCAAGAAGACCAAAGGTTGAAGAAGCACTATGGCCGTTGGATGGACATCGTACGGTCACTGGAGCTAGAATCATTCATATTGACTAAGTTGACAAAGCCCTCCATCCTCGTCAACTTAGTAGGCCCACAAGTCAGCCACCCACTATGGTGGGTCCCAGCTAGCAGGGGGTATTCATTTTTTTGTGCGTAATAAGGAGGCACTTCCTTGCATGCGAAGATATAGCTGGTGGGTCCGACCTATCAGCGGGGGGAACGTTTTTTTCGTGAAATACAGAAGCCCTTCCCACATATAGTCCACGTACAGTGCGTAATAAGGAGGAACTTTCTTTGTGTGCGACCATGGACCTCGTGGGTCCCAGTCGTCAGGCTCTCCACATAAAGTCCTCTTCCGATGACTCCCGTATGTTGACCACGCCGCGCCGAGCGCACCGAGGCGGTGGACGACGGTGAGGCCCCAGACTGGAACGACCCGGAGATGGGGAAGACGCGGCAGTGGAGTCGCAGATGGAGAGGAGTGGGAAACTTGACTGGTTCGGGTGCAGGGTGGGCCTACACTCGGCAGAGAATAACAGGAGGTGCGGAGTGGAGGGATGGCCTGGCCGTCGGTGGGGTAGCATTTCGCTGAGGAGCGCAAAACAACACCGCTGGATGCCGAAGGCTAGAGCAGGCGGTCCCGGCAGCGCTGGGGAAGAAGATGAGAGATTGAAGAAGAATGCCGGCCATTGGGTGTAAATCCAACGCCTTCTTAGGCTTCGACTACTGGCCCACATGTCAGCCAGTCCATTTGTTTTTTAGTCCATTTGGTGGGTTGGGTGAAACAATGATGTAGCATCTATGCAGCCCGTTTGAATCCCATTTGCATTTTTCTCGAAATCCGCGGACTTGCTTGGCTGGGTGAAAATATCATGTTGGGCTAGATGGAGAAATGTTATAAAAACATAAACACATGATTGCACGTCTATTACTGCATTGGTCAGTAAAATCTTTGCAAGCTTATGTACGCAATCACTAGGAGTTAACTTGCCAAGTTATATATAAACAATTATTATTATTATTTTGTAAGAACTTTCAACTTACGAAATAAAATATCATTTAAATTTGATGAGTTAATAGTACGTGGGGTATTATTATTTTTTAGGCTAGACGTGAGACAGTTGAGTAGGTTCTAGGGAAAAGTACTGGGAGAAAACTCAGTTTACATCGAAAAAGAAAGTGGGAGAAAATTCAGACACCTGCTGGGTCCACCTGAGGAGGGGAATATGTTGGGAGGAAGGAGATTCAAAGCACGGCAGCCGAGTGAACTAGTTTTTTTAAAGGACAAGTGAACTAGTTACATACATAAGCAAATAGCCACTAAAAAAGCAATCAGGTTAATGGGTTCTTAAAAGAAATATTTCGGACAAAACAGATAATTATGACACATAGGCTAATGCATGAAACACTCAGATGATAAAGGTGCTTATAAACAGATAAAGTACAACATCTAGACCTTCCTGGCACGCTTGATCATGACGCTACGGTTGTCTGTGTACTCGTCGATTACGGGAAGCAGACACGCCCTCATGTCCAAGATCTGCCTGTACATGTCGTAGCATGTGTATGCATCCTTGGTCGCGTATGTTATGTAGGCTAGATTTAGAGGTACCTCCCACGTGTTCAGGTCCTTGGTATCGTTGTCTTCTTTCATGTTGGTGTATCAGGGGTCGATGATGGTCTCGGCGAGGTCAACCACGGAGCCCTTCTCCTGCCTGTTGCTGATGATCTTGTATTGCTTCTAGATGTCGGCAAGCTTGTTGCACCAGATGGCCGAATCATCACGTTCTTCCTTCTCTCCACCGTAGCGAAGTGCAGTCGGTGCTGCCGATGAAACGGGCGAATGCTCCAGAACCTCTGATGGCCCTACAGAAGTGGTAGATGAGAACATCGTCCCGCACACATACCTGGGCGACGGCGATCCGCTGGTCCCTGTCAGGAGACGAATGGATGGGCACAAGCTCTAGTCATGCAACCTGTGCTTTCTCGTCCTGTAGGTATTGCTTGAACTAGGCGAGGCAGAGCTTGACCGAGTCCAGATCATTGGTGTACATCACATTCAACTTGGTGCAGCCATAGGACTGAACGGCGAACTCAAAGGGGAACTCCTTGCTGAAGTCCATATCGAGCAGGCTCACCCCTCGGATCGCCATTGGAGTCTCTTCGAGTGAACAAGTGTGTAGGCGGCGGCAGCAGTTCATTTTTCAGCTCTTGGGGAACTAGATTCAACAGTAAGCTGAGTCTATATAGGCGACAACAGTTACTACCCCTCCCTCGTTTGATGCACACCCGGCAGAAGATGCACCCTCGGCGCATTCAAATGCCTCCATTAAGAAACCTACTCCGGCCAAACGTCGGTTCACGAGCGGGTCTATATTGGTACTATAATAACAGGACTTAGTGGTCACTTTACTTAAATTTAATTAGCTTTAATAGAAATTTATACTTAAAACAAGCAATGTATTGGCTCGTTCTATCAGTGCCACAGTATCAACATGCACAACAATTAGAATTATTATTCTTAGGACGCACACGATCAACACATTTGTCGCACTTTCACAAAGATAATACTACCAAGTTTGAACTGTTTGTTATGGTTGTTGTCCTTTGCATCATCATGTCGTGTTTCCCAGCTTGCAAGATTCAGAACCAATAAATAAGATCCAAATAATAAGTACAACAAAGATGCCTACACATCTCATTGATTCCCAGCTTGCAAGATTCAGAACCAACAAATAAGATCCAAATAATAAGTACAGCAAAGATGCCTACACATCTCATTGATTCCCAGCTTGCAAGATTCAGAACCAACAAAAATAGATTCAAATAATAAGTACAACAAAGATGCCTACACCTCTCATTGATTCCCAGCTTGCAAGATTCAGAACCAACCCATTAGAGCCTTTTGATAAAGTGAATATCGGGATTAAATCCATCTTGGATAGCCATGTCATACAATCAAAGAACTTGGCGAATGCTCTTGACCGTCACAACATCTGTAGTTGAATATTCCTGTTTGCACAGCACAAACAAGAAGAGCATGATTTCACTTTAATAGGGGCCTCCTTGAACTCAACCTGCAGCTCCACTAGGATGAGGTCAACCTCCAGCTCCATGATTCAATTCATGTGCCTTTTTCTACAGTTTGCCTGAAATGAAGCAAAGATTGCATCATTCAGCTAGCAAGAAGTACTTGCTCTCGTGAGCTGGCAGGTTCTTCTTTGGTAGTTGCACTAAAATTGAGGAACATTAAGGTTGGTTGTCCGGCTCATGTAAGGTGCAACTATAATTTTCTTATCCTTTTGTGTAGTTCCACTAAAATAAAGTGTCATTGTGGTGACAGTGACGGCTCCATCTTGCAAAGGCTAATAAAATGTTGCACGAGATTACCAGCAGAACTTGACAGAGATTTTGGAAACTCCAATAACCATTTTGTGCAGTTCCACCAAAATTGAGAGATGTTGCCCATGTGACATTTTAGTTGAACTGCACAAGACACTCATTCCAAAAAAAGTGTTTTGTGCAGTTCACCAAAAGGACACAATAGCAACAAGGTGAAATGGATATCCGTATCTGCATAAAAAGATAGAAAGTAAACAGTTGATGATCAATAAGAATATACGAAACATATACAAAATGAAAAGAAGCATCTTAATTATGTTCATGGCAATCACGCAAGGACAGTAGAAATTTTCAAACGTCAGCAATGCTTCATGTTACCAGAAGCATTACAATCAACAATGAGATTCCTCAAATATGGGATTACTTTAATGGTGGCATTGCTTGTTTACCAGACACAGTAAATCAACAGCAGCTAAAGAGTTGGTTTAAGGGCATGGGACCATGGGGACACCAGGACACTTAGCAGCGTAAAGGAAAAACTTACTTATCATACTGGGGAAAACAGCAGGAGTGCCATTTGTAACACAGTTTAATTGCATCTTATCACTGGAGGCATTAGATTAACAATAACACTGGTTAGACATGTCCCTAAGGTAACAGTGTGATCGCTTCATTTTACATGCGCCCTTACATTAACAACAGCAAAAGGTTGGTATAAGGACATGCGACAGTGGACGCATCAGCACAATGTACCTACAAGGAGGCATAAAGTGGTGATGCCAAGTTTGTTCATGCTATGTGAGGGAAGCAAACCTAATCTTGGAGACCTTGTACTATGTGAGGGCAGCAAATCTAATCTTGGAGACCTTTTACTATGTGAGGGCAGCAAATGTAATCCTGGAGACCTTTTACTATGTGAGGGCAGCAAACCTAATCCTAGAGATCTTTTACTATGTGACGGCAGCAAATCTAATCCTGAGACCTTTTACTATGTGAGGGCAGCAAATCTAATCCTGGAGACCTTTTACTATGTGATGGCAGCAAATCTAATCCTGGACATACTCTGTTGACTTGTCCACCAGCCGCCACTTTCTATCCTTTTTACAACCAATAATAGATCTGTTCCTTATCCAGTTTGTACTGCGTTTTCCCATTATTTCCCTTTTCAACCAAGAGACCGTTTGGGTATCCGGTCTCTACTACTTTCACCATATTATTTCCTCTTTGAATCAAGTCCTAGATTCATGCTACAACTTTCCCCCATTTCTTCGTTGTTTGAACAGAGCCCTAGATTCGAATGCATGAAGTAGCTTTACCTCTAATAATACTAAAAATTTAGGTGGCTTTGGAAGAGCTGATGGGAGTAGAAAAAGATGCACATGCAGACATGTGGGGAGCTGGGGCAGTAGAGCAAGGCCGCTTTCGAAGAACTTATACCTGAGGGTCGTCGGGATGTCGGCGGCGGCAGGTCGGATCTGCGGACAATACGGCAGGGAGGAAGAAGGGTCGGAGGAACTCCCGAGCAGACGTTGTGTCGGAGAGAACAGCACGGGCAGAGGATCGGGCCCCTTCGGCAGTTGTGGGTTTCCTCCCTCGGCAGCGATGACCGCATGAACGATGCACCATTTAGTCCTCTACACACACCGTCCGAAGGGATCCGGCCGGATCTGTGGCCAACGGTGAGGAGAGAGAAAATGTCGCTACCGCTGTCTTGTTTATATCTGGAGAGGATGAGAGAATTAAGAGAGCAACCCTAGTAAAGCAAGCGCTCAGGCCCCTGCGTACATATATAGTGGAGTGATTATCTTTTTTCTCTCCATAACAAGCGTTTCAATTTGTGTACGTGGCATTAAAGAAAAGAAACTCTCTATTTAAGGTGACTACTGTACGACTCCTACTTACTACTAGTAGTACTACAGTATTGTTCACTTGTGTTCCCCGCCCCTCCATTCATTGAACAACCCCACAGGTGAATAAACATACGGTAAGTACTTTATTTATATAGAATGAACAAGCTCGAACTATTTTTGCGTAGTTAAAAGTTGAGGGCGGGGCTTTTCCCGGGCAGTACACGCGGCAGTTTTCGGGTAGGCGGTTTAACAGAGAGGCGAGGAGGGTGAGCGAGTGGCGGATTCTCAAACATACTGCTGGAAAGGTCGGGATGTGCGATTTGATGGCGCATTACTGCTGGAAAGACTTGTGATATGACCACTCACTATAGTCATGAATTACTGGCGCTCTGACCGGGGTGATGCCCCCTTCCGTTCCGTGCTCTAATCTGGTGCATGACACGTCGACCCGGATGCTGGCTCTCCCACATGTCGGAGTAGTAAGAAGGAGCAAAGAATGATGTGGTATATACTAGTACTACTACTACTCAGGTCAGAGGAGTGCGAACCATGGCAGCCCAGTGAACCAGCAGTGCGAACCACGGCAGCACAGTGAACCAGCAGTGTGAACCACGGTAGCCCAGTGAACCAGCAGTAGAAAACAATGTGGTGATATGGCCATAAAAAACAATGTTCTACGCTCCACACTGTAGCATGTATAGTAACACTCCTCTTTGTTTGGATCCCTGAGTTAGAGCTAGTTTGGGTTGAAATAGCCTCAAATTATCGAAACAAGAGGGGTTAGTTTGAGCTAGTTTGCTCTAACCCAGCTAAAAAAACCAGTGCGGTGGAGAGGTTCTAATTGGGTTAGTTATCCTCGGGCCCACTAAAAGAGAACTAAAAAAATCTCCCCTGCCCGCACAGATTGCTCCCCCCCTCTCGCATGACTCCTCTCTGTTCCCCATAGGGTCGCCCGCCCAAGCGCCGCTCGCCCTCTCTCTCTCCTCCGACCGACATCTCCTTTTGGCTCCGCCGCCCTACTCCAGCCGCCCTCTCCCTCCGGCCTTCGAAGGTCGCCCCGCTCCCCCTTCACCAGTCGTTTTTCTCCCTCTGTCGTGCGCGGCGGTGGCGCATCTACCAGGGAGGTCGCGAGAGGGGTGAGTTTGTTCGTTCCTTCTCTGTCTCACGGCCATATCATTGATCTTTCTCTCTCTAGCGCTAATTCTGATTTGGAAAAGTAGATCTTGATCAAACTTGTGCACGCATGGAATTGTTTGATGCTGCTTGAGGAGGTAATAAATCTTTCTAGAGGCCCAAAGATTCAGTTCACCTTTCTAGGTATTTCAATTTCAGGCTTGCATTATTTTTAGAGGCCCAAAGATTCAGTTCACCTTTCTAGGTATTTCGATTTCAGGATTGCATTATTTCTAGAGACCCAAATATTCAGTTCACCTTTATAGGTATTTTAGTTACAGGCTTGCATTATTTCTAGAGGCCCAAAGATTAAGTTCCCAGTCGGCGGCAAGCAGCCCTGCTACCCATGCCGGTGTAGAACTCAACTCTCAAGGGCTGGCGTCGGAGGGGTTCCCGGGGCTTGGGCTCTATAGAGCCTTCCTCCAGAGTGACGATAGCGAGCTCCTCCCTCGGTGCGTGAGGGGCTCCGAGCTCCCTCCCTATCGTGAATGACTTCCATGATGAGTTAGCTCATGCTTTGTTTCATGAAGTATTTTTTTGTGAAGCTTGATTGACGACTTGTATGTTTAAGTGGGATATCTCATTTGTATGGACAAAGTAAAAATTATCATGTTTTGCATTCTTGATTTGTAAAGGTGGTTCGTTTATGTCAATTGTGAGCAGGAGGAGGCCACAGAAGAGCCGGCCACACCAAATCCGGCAGGAAATATGGTCCAAAGTAGTCAAATGATTGAGAAAGAGCATTTATTGTCAATCTAACCCTGCCATCCATACACCTCTTTGGCTTAGGGTTAGAATCTAACTCTAACCTCTAACTGAGTTAGAGTTCTCCTCATCTCGGTTCATCCCATCATACTTTCCCCATTCATGTGTTTTCAGTATCCTGCGTATCAAAGAGGCCCTTTTTTGTGCGGGAAAAAACAAAGAGTCCCTTAGACTGGTTTAGGTCTGATCATTTTTTATAAACGTGTTATGTCCGAAATTTAATGAACATGCTCCGGTTTCTATGAAAATAATCCGGTTTCATGTAGTAATTCATTCATTTATTTATTCTTCTGCGGGGGGTTTGCATGTAATTCGTGAGGTCTGAAATGTAAAGTACCCCGGTGTCGGTGTCAAAACCGGCGGATCTCGGGTAGGGGGTCCCGAACTGTGCGTCTAGGCGGATGGAAACAGGAGACAAGGGACATGATGTTTTACCCAGGTTCGGGCCCTCTTGATGGAGGTAAAACCCTACGTCCTGCTTGATTAATATTGATGATGTGTGTTACAAGAGTAGATCTACCACGAGATCAAGGAGGCTAAACCCTAGAAGCTAGCCTATGGTATGATTGTTGTTCATCCTACGGACTAAAGCCATCTGGTTTATATAGACACCGGAGAGGGCTAGGGTTATACAAAGTCGGTTACAATGGTAGGAGATCTACATATCCGTATCGCCAAGCTTGCCTTCCACGCCAAGGAAAGTCCCATCCGGACACGGGACGAAGTCTTCAATCTTGTATCTTCATAATCTTGGAGTCCGGCCGACCATGATAGTTCGGCTATCCGGACACCCCCTAGTCCGGGACTCCCTCAGTAGCCCCTGAACCAGGCTTCAATGACGACGAGTCCGGCGTGCATGTTGTCTTAGGCATTGCAAGGCGGGTTCTTCCTCCGAATAATTTATAGAAGATTGTGAACACCAGGATAGTGTCCGGCTCTGCAAAAATAAATTCCATGTACCACCATAGAGAGAATAATATTACACAAGTTCAATCTGCTGACGTATTTTGTGGCGTGACGTCACACCATTACCAAGCCTTTACTCAAATTGTTTTTATTGTATCACCTTAGCGCATTTAGCGAGGCGGTTTCCTTGGCACGTCTTGTCGAAGCAGAGATCATGTTCCCCTTATTCCGGGATTCCCATCAATACGGACGTGGGTAACCCAACCGCGCCATTGATTGTGACGCTTGGGAGATAAGCGAGTTTTACCAGGCCGGTGGGGACACATGTTTTTGTCCGTCCATATAAGGGGGTAAAGATCCAACCCTTTTACCTACGCCTTCTTCCTCCTTAGCTTATCCATCTCCGCGAACTCGAGCTCTAGCGCCCAAGTCCGCACTTCTCACCTCAACCTTCTCCAACTATGTCCGGAGCGGGAGGCAAGTGGATGGCCTCCTCCGTCACAGAGGGGCAGATCCAGAAGTTGCGCGACGCCGGATATTTGTCCAGCGACATCGCGCACCGGCTCCCCGACGAGGGAGAGCTCATCCCCACCCCCAGGCCCCATGAGAGGGTAGTATTTCTTCCCCATTTCCTCCGTGGACTGGGCTTCCCACTTCATCCCTTTGTCCGGGGGCTCATGTTCTACTACAGCCTAGATTTCCATGATCTGGCCCCGAATTTTATCCTCAACATCTCGGCGTTTATCGTCGTGTGCGAGGCCTTCCTCTGCATCCAGCCCCACTTCGGCTTGTGGCTCAAGACCTTCAGTATCAAGCCGAAGGTTGTGAAGGGCAGCCAAGCGGAGTGCAGAGGCGCCATGGTAAGCAGGATGTCCCACGTTACGTGGCTGGAGGGCACTTTTGTGGAAACCATCAAGGGGTGGCAATCGGGGTGGTTCTACATCACCAAGCCGCGTGACCCTGATTGGGCAGCGGCCCCGGAATTCAGATCCGGCATCCCTACACGGCTCACCTCCTCGAAAGAGAGTGGCCGGATCTGGGGCGATTCGGAGGAGCTGACCGGACTCCAAGCCTGCATCCAAAAGCTGGTGGACAAGAAGCTCAAGCTTGTCAACGTAGTCCAGGTCATGCTCATCCGCCAGATTCTCCCGTGCCAACGACGGGGCTTCAACATGTGGGAGTTCGATCCGGCGCAGCACCAGACCCTGAGCGGGATCTTCGACACTACGTACGAAGATGTCTGGAAGGTGCTGTTCAAAGGCGCCGAGGCTCCCGCATCCGCTACCGAAGATCGCGGATTCCGCTCGCAGCGTCCAGCTGACGAGGTAAGTGATTCTGCCATTTGTTTTCCATAGTTTGACTCTATGCGGGATCTAAACTCCCTTTACCTTTGACAGGACTGGCTGGCGAAGGCCGAACGGACTATCTGTCCGGCCCCATTACCAGAGGACCCAGCGGACGCCCGCCTAACGGGGCTGCTGGCTCCGGCACCCCACGTGGTGCCGGAGAAGAAGGCCAAGAAGAAGGCCACGGGGACTCGGAAGAGTTCCCGTTTTCAGGTGCTACCAGATGATGAATCCGAGGCCGACTCCTCCCACCAAGGCGAGGAGGAGAAGAAGAAAGCCTCTCCCTCAGCGGGGGGAGGGAAGAAAAGGAAGGCCTCCCCAACAAGGAAGGCCGAAGGGTCCAAGAAGGGAAAAACTCTTCCCCTGGACTGCTCCGCCAACGGCAGTGACGACGACGAGGACTGGCCTCCAAGGGCCAAGCCCCTGGCGAGATCGTAAGTATCCGGACTCCCGAATAACTTCAAGGTTTTTATTTTCCGCCACATAATGTCTTTCTAATGCCGCATACAACCCTGCAGTCCACCTAAGGATGATCTTCCCGCTTCGTCGAGCGGGTCCTTAGGTGCGTCGGATATGGATTCTCTTCCGACGGCCTCCACCCCCCATGATGCGGATGATGCCGAGGTGGGGTCCCAGGAAGGGACCCACCAGGAGGAGGAGGCCCCGGGGGTGTCGCAGGACAACCTCCCGGACTTTGCATCGGACTCGGCCCCGGAACCCACAGTGGCTCCGGAGTCCGGCGGGCGACCCCTTCGTAAGAAGGGCAAGACCGTGACGCCGGCAGCCTCCGTCCAACCGGAGGCGCCGGATAACTTGCTGGAGGCGCTCAATGGCGCCTCCATTGGAGAGGAACACCGCACTGTTATGAGTGCGGTGATTCAGAAAGTTCAGCTTGCCAAGAGCGGGCTGACCGAAGCCTGCAGCAGCCTTCTAAGAGGCTTTGAGGTAAGAATTTCAATATGTATAAAATGGTACCGCATAGACAGTAGCCCCTGATGCTCGGTTCGGTGTTCGAAAAGAAAAGCTGGACTGAGGATTAAAAAGATATACGCAGGAGTCATAATAAATATGTCAATATGGGATTGCAGGCTGTGCTGCTGACCTCTGTCGCACTGACTGCGGAGGTCAATACGTTGAAGGAAAGCCTCGAGCGGTCCGAGAACGAGCTCGGCCGTGCCAAGAAGCAGCTCGAGGACAAGGAAGGTGAGTAACACCTTACTAAAATTGTACCTTACAGAAAAGGATTTTGGTTGCAAAAAGAATGACAAGGATAACGTGGGTATTGCAGGGGCCACTAACGAGGTGGCGACCTTGAAAGAGGCGGTGGCCACGGCTGAACGCAATGCGGCCGCGTAGCGCACCGAGCGAGAGAAGCAGGAGGTGCGGGTGGCGGAGGTACAGCAAGAGCTCCAGGATCTCGTGAAAAAACATGAGAGCCTAGAGCGTGACTCGAAGAATCGAGAGTCTGAGCTTGCAACGTCTCTTGAGAGTGCCAAAGCCGCTAAGGCCGAAGCCTACAAGGCCCTCCAGGAGATTGAGGCGGTGAAGAAAATAGCAGCGGGTAAGGCTATTTTCATGCAAAGTAAGCATGTGAGTGTTAATTACCAGTTGCTTACCCGAATTCGGAGCTCTCCAGGAGCGTTCGCAGATCTTCCTTGCAGCGTGTCCGATGCTGCCGCATTCTACCGGGCCGAGGAGGGGAGCTCGACGGAGAAGGTCTTCTGGTCTCAGTATGCTGAGGCCGGACATCCGGTGCCCCTTAGCAACCAGCTGAAGCAGCTGGTCGAGCTCCACAAAGCGGCCGAACAGGCCATGAAGGGCCTCATAGTTCGGTTGTGGCCTAAGGAGGCCATGCCTGGGAGCTAATTCGGCCTGGTGCGGCGGCTGGTGGATGCGTGCCCGTGGGTTGAAGTCATCAAGCACTCCGCCTGTATTGAGGGTGCCCGTCGGGCCCTTGCCCGCGCAAAGGTGCACTGGGGCAAGATGGATGCCCAGAAGCTTGTGATGGACCCGCCACCAAAGGGCAAGGAGCATCGCACGCCCGAGATGTATTATAAGAGTGTGCTGAAGGGCTCCCGCACTATTGCGGGGGAGTGCTCCAAAGATGTAATTTTTGAGTAGACTCGCATTTTGTTATCTTGTGCGCTGTAAACTTAGTTCATATGCTCTAAGCAACGCTTGTTAATTTAAAATATTACCTTCTATGCGGCTGTTTATCAAATCTGAGAGATGGCAAGTCGTCGGCTTCAGCCCCCATGCCACGAGTGCTAGGGTGTTTGGGATAAACTTGAGCACTCTTGTTCCCATTTTTGGGTCCATCTAGGGAGGCGCTCAACATAGCGAACAAGGTAACCTATAATGCTTGAACACTCTCACTTAGCCATAGAATTCTATAATTTTAAATTTCGGCGAAGCCCCTAGTCTTCGGAAGGCCAAATTTGGGGCGCTATCCACGCCTGGGCCGGACAAGATCCGGCTCCTCGCTCTAAGCGGCATAAGTCTTTAAGGACTCACAAAAAACCTCTTCGAACAGCGACCGGCTCTCGCCTCATCATGACGGTCAGTTTTAGCTTTCTCCACTGAGGCGTTAACCCAGCTCAATTGGGCGCAATCGCAGTGGTTCTCCCAGTGCTACCTTAGCCGATACAACGGAACGTAAGGTACCAAAACATGGGAGCCGGGCAAACCCAACTATTGACCCAAGACATGATTCGGAGCCGATGCATATAGTGCTATAAGTTCGGGGTGCCGCACTTGTGAAAGTGTTCGGACTTATCACACCATGATGCGGGAAACATAAGCCCCTGGTGTATTTTAGCCGTACCAAAGTGTACGGATGCAACATGCCGTAAATGAACATATGTATAAACAGAAAATGCAATTATAAGCAAAAAGGTGCTGCATTGTTTATTTAAGAAAGACTGTTGTAAGTGCAGAACGATACAAATGGTGCGATAAGCAAGGGATGGGACTGTTAAACATGTCCCCCTCCAGGGGTAGGCTGCCGAATGGTGCGTAAAACAGATTTAATGCTCGTAATGGAGACCACCTGGATATTCGTTGTAGCCTTTATCCTTCCCTGGCTGTTGCATCGTGAGTTCGGCAGGTCTATTGCCGGACAGGGCCTCTGACGAACGGGTCCTGTGGGTAAAAAAGGAAAAAGAAAAGAAAAAAGAACGACACACTTGAGATCCTCTGGTGTGGTTGAGCCGCAGTCTGGGCCTATCGTGGTCGTGCCCCTTTCCCCATGCCCATGGTATCTTCAGGGCGTAATGGTGTACGCGAAGGACCTGTTTTGACGTTTTACAGGGGCTGGGGTTGGGGCCGCACTGCTACGCGTGCTCGGAACGTGCCAGGTGGTCTTGTTTTAGGTTACTCCGGGCGCGCTTAGCTATGTCCGGCCGCTGAACGGCCGGACTCGAGAATTGCCTTAAGAGGCTGCATTGTACTTCTGCCGCGAGAGCCGCTGTATGTTCCTCCGTTCGGAGAGAACGTTCAGTGTTTCCGTTGACCGTGATGACTCCTCGAGGGCCTGGCATCTTGATCTTGAGGTATGCGTAGTGCGGCACCGCATTGAACTTTGCAAACGCGGTACGTCCGAGCAGGGCATGATAGCCACTGCGGAACGGAACTATGTCGAAGATTAACTCCTCGCTTCGGAAGTTATCCGGGGATCCGAAGACCACTTCCAGTGTGACTGAGCCTGTACAATTGGCTTCTACACCTGGTATGACGCCTTTAAAGGTCGTCTTGGTAGGTTTAATCCTTGAGGGGTCTATGCCCATTTTGCGCACTGTATCCTGATAAAGCAGGTTCAGGCTGCTGTCGCCGTCCATCAGGACTCTGGTGAGGTGAAATCCATCGATGATTGGGTCTAGGATCAATACGGTGAATCCGCCGTGGCGGATGCTGGTGGGGTGATCCCTTCGGTCAAAACTGATCGGGCAGGAGGACCATGGATTGAACTTCGGGGCAACTGGCTCCATCGCGTATACATCCCTGAGTGCACGCTTCCTCTCCCTTTTGGGTATGTGCGTTGCGTATATCATGTTCACCGTCCGCACCTGTGAGGGGAAACCCTTCTGTCCTCTATTGTTCGGCGGCCGGGTCTCTTCCTCGTCATCGCTATGCAGCCCCTTGTCATTGTTTTCGGCAATTAACTTGCCTGCCTGCTTGAATACCCAACAATCCCTATTGGTGTGGTTAGCTGGCTTTTCGGGGGTGTCGTGTATCTGGCACAAGCGGTCGAGTATTCGGTCCAAATTGGACTGACCCGGAGCAGTTCTTTTGAATGGCTTTTTCCGCTGACCAGGTTTAGAGCCTCTGAATCCGGCATTGACTGTCGTATCCTCACTATTGTCGCTGTTAATGCGGCATTTGTTTTTGTTACGACACGACCTGCCACTATGGTCCTTGATATCCGGACTGCCAGAATTTTTGCTGAGGTTGTTGTTGTGTGCTAGCCAGCTGTCCTCACCCGCGCAGAAGCAGGTCATGAGTGATGTGAGGGCTGCCATGGATTTCGGCTTTTCCTATCCCAGGTGCCGGGCAAGCCACTCGTCGCGGATATTATGCTTGGGACAATCGACGATCTGGTTTTTCTTGGTTAAGAACCGTGTCCAAAATTGTCTGGCCGATTCGTCTGGCTGCTGAATTATGTGGCTTAGATCATCAGCGTCTGGTGGTCGCACATACGTGCCTTGGAAGTTATCGAGGAATGCGGCTTCCAGGTCTTCCCAACTCCCAATTGACTCTGCTGGCAAGCTGTTAAGCCAATGCCAGGCTGGTCCTTTAAGCTTGAGGGGGAGATATTTGATGGCGTGAAGATCGTCACCGCGGGCCATGTGGATGTGAAGGAGATAGTCTTTGATCCAAACCGCGGGGTCTGTTGTGCCATCGTAAGATTCGATATTCACGGGTTTAAACCCTTCGGGGATTTGATGATCCATTACCTCATCTGTGAAGCATAGTGGGTGTGCGGCGCCTCTGTACTGGGCGATATCACGACGGAGCTCAAAAGAGCTTTGTCTGTTTTGTTCGGCCCGGCCGGACTTACTGTGTCCGGCGCGACGGTTGTCGTCACGTACCATGGGGCGCCCACGCGATCCATAGATCGATCTTGATTGTCTTGCCTTATCCTCCAATATATCTCGCAAGTCCGGAGAGTTCCCTTGTGGCCTTGTGCTTTTTGAGCGATGCCGAGGTACGGGTCTAGTGAAGGGCCTAGAGGCCTCTCTGTCGCGACCACGGGGTGGTCGGTCAGCCGTATTGTCTCCTGGTGATGCGAGTTCATACGCTTCCTCCTCTAATCGGGGGAGCAGCTTGCGTTTAGGGTAGCTTTTGGAGGGGCGTTCGAGCTCATGCTCTTCGGCCGCGAGGACTTCAGTCCATCTGTCGGCTAGCAGATCTTGGTCAGCTCTAAGATGTTGCTGCTTTTTCTTGAGGCTGTTCACCGTGGCCATAAGCCTGCGTTTAAAACGCTCTTGTTCGATGGGATCCTCAGGCACGACGAATTCATCGTCGTCGAGGCTTGCTTCGTCTCCGGAGGGAGGCATATAATCTTCTACCTCTTCTTCTACCGCTCTCTCATGAGGGCTGGCGTCTCCGTCCTCCTGCGCTAGATCTTGCTGGAGTGGGTTGTCTTCGGCACTGTCCGGTGTATTATTATCTCCGGTGCAGGAATCTTCATTCGTGCTGTGGCAGGATTTAGAGCGGCGCCGCTGACGCCGGCGCTTGGGCTGTTTCTTGGAGGGGTTATCCTCCGCTGTTCCTTTGTCATTCCCATCTTTTGGGATATCCACCATGTATATGTCATATGATGAGGTGGCTTTCCAGTGCCCGGTGGGCGCTGGTTCTTGGTCGTCTCCGGCATCGTCGTCCATACCATCGATGTCTTCGGAGTCGTAGTCTAGCATGTCGGTTAGATCGTCGACAGCGGCTACCAAGTGGGTGGTGGGTGGGCTCTGAATTTCTTCATCGTCCGCATCCCAACCGTCCTGACCGCAGTCCGGCCAGGGCTCTCCTGATAATGAGAGACACTTTAGCGAACTCAAGATGTCGCCGAAAGGTGAGTGTTCAAAGATGTCCGCTGCGGTGAACTCCATGATTGGCGCCCAATCGGATTCGATCGGAGGGGACGCGGGAGGTTCGGAGTCCGGCGAGGAGTCCGGCACCTCGGAGTCATGAGCTTTATGAGGGACAAGGTCAGTGTTCGGCTCTATCGCCATAGAGGTTGCAGCCCCCGAGGCGGTGTCTAGCCATCCGTCCTCGATCTGCGCAACCGGTTCCGAATTGAAGATCGGAGCGGGTTCGAGTGCGGCCTCCAGGATACTGTCCGGCTGCAGAGCTAAATCATGCTCGCCGTGACAGTGCGGCACGCTCGGCTGTCAGTCGTGAAGTTCAAACTTCCAAATCTGACCTGACGGCCAGGGGTGTAGCTTTCGATCTGCTCCAGATGGCCAAGCGAATTGGCCCGCAGTGCAAAGCCGCCGAATACGAAGATCTGTCCGGGGAGAAAGGTCTCACCCTGGACTGCGTCGTTGATGATGGTCGAAGATGCCATCGAGCCTATCGGTGACGACACAGAGGAACTCTCAATGAAAGCACCAATGTCGGTGTCAAAACCGGCGGATCTCCGGTAGGGGACCTAAAGTGATGCCAGCTATAGGTTGCACGCACCCAACTAGTGGTACTAGACATATGACTAATTTTTTTCCCTCAAAAAAGAGAGGCACGAGTGCGTACTCCTATTCTATATACACGAGTCCCATCTGACAACATCGTCCGTGCTACAGCTAGCTCTCCTCCCTCGTTTCTCTCTTCTAACTCGGCAGACGCCCGGTGGGCGGGGTGGGTTTGCTCAACTGCGGCCCCACCTCACAGTGAAAACGTTATGACTGGAATAAAAATGCCATATACTCCCTCTGTTCCTAAATATAAGCCTTTTTAGATACTATTTCAAATGGAATACAGCATACAGATGTATGTAGAAATAGTTTAGAGTGTAGATTCACTCATTTTGCTCCGTATGTAGTAGTCACTTGCTGGAGTCTTTAGAAAGATTATATTTGGGAACGGAGGGAGTACTATACTAATAAAACATTAAGGCCACGAGGCGATTCAGTGCTGGTTACAGGAGGCAAGACGAAGAGATGCATCCATCAACGACGTCCACCTCCTCGACTCACGGCGCCGGCCCACCGAACGGCGCCTAAGTAGCAGCGGCTTTCGTGGCCAGGTCGACGTGCTTCTGAACAATGGCATCCAAAGATTCCAGCCACTGGAAGAAGGCCAACGTCTTTCTGTCCTCGCTTGCCTTGTGGTGGCCTATGTAGATGATTTCCTCATAGACGTGGATGTGCAGGTCGATGGTTTCTTGCATGGCAAGGCGATGCGCGGCGAGCGCGGTCTCGAGGTGCACATTCTTCGTCGCGACCTCCGGCACCTACAGGGCCACCAGGGCTTGAAAGAATTCATCACCATGGAGGCTGATGAGGGTGGCAGGCAATGAGGAGCCTGGGCATGCGGGCTGGAGTAGTACGGCAAGGTCGTCCGCGCGCTTCTTGACGGTGGTGAACTTGCGGATGGAGTTGATCATCATGCCGTCCATGCGAGAGGCGAAGCCGGCGTCGGCGAGGGCTACGATGCCAGCGATCACCAGCATCGTCTGGAAACGCTGCACGGTGCGGGGCCGCAGGCTGGCGCCTTGGATGATTTGGCACAGCCGACTGGCGCTCGCGTCCATTGCCTCCATACGTGTTTGTGGCTTCTGGTCACTTGGTCTTGGATTGGAGTGAGTAGTGTTGCGCAGAGACTTCGGAGTAGATGGATTGTAGTGGTGGGGCGCCTTTATTATATGAGAGTCCAAACTCTGTTGCATTCACATCATGCTGGCTCTATTCTGCTTCTCCAATTAATTCCCTCTGCATGTAATTGAGGATGCATCATTGACCGTTCAACGTCTTGGGAACCGCTACCCTCTCCCTCCTTGGCATTCAAGCACCTATGGACCCGTTGACGACGAGGTGCCTATGGTGACTTCGTAAATTTCAAGATGATAGTGCCTTGCATGTGTGCGTTCATAGGGGTGAGTGTATGCGCATGTATATGAGTGCTTGCGTCTGTACTATGTCAAAAAAAAGTAAATGTGTGTCAAAAAGAGACTAGTCAGTATATTCAATATTGTGCACCTCGGAGAGGAAAATGATAGAACTAGTACGTATTTATTTACGATGCAGATTCACTCATTTTGCTCCATATGTACTCCGTCTCAGTGTAGTCTAGTCACTTGTTGAAATCTCTAGAAGGGCAAATACTCCTTTCTGGTTTACAGGGCTATACTAGCAAGTCGTTGTACATACTAGTACAATAGTGGGCTCACATAGCAATTTTGTCTCATGCAAGAGCCTGGCTATATGTGTGCTCCAATGCTCGCAATTGCAACGTTCGATTTGCGCTTGGCTTTTCGCCTCTTCGAGAAGACGAACAATGATGTTACTACTACTACTTCTACAGTGTTAAATCCACTGCTGCATGTCCGTCCACCGTGAGCGGGATGGATAGCTTGTTGTAGAAGTACTACTAAGCAAAAGCATGTCCTCGTTTGTGAGCAACCGCGCGCATGGGCGAGGGAGAAGGCGTGTAGTAGTAAAATCAAGCTTGTCCTTGTTGTACGAGTTGACGCGACACATCATAGCACTGGCCCCACATGCTTGCCTCTAAACTTGGCTGAAAGACCTGTAGTGTACAATATATTTGCTACAACCTCTAACATTTACCCACCACAAATTAAAATATATGTGGCCGTATGCATCGTTCTGATGTAGAGGCCGGGGAGTTCTCCCTTTTCGAAAAAAACAAATTAAAATATATATTCTTGTCTTGACCAGATGAGCATGCAAACTACAATCACCAGGGTGACAGGTAGGGCCAGAAGACTATTTTAATTGTTTTTTTAAACTTCGAGACGGCCACATAGCATGGAGCCGACCCCAACAATTTTAAGCTTACAGGCACGGTACAAGCTATCCTAGACTACTCTACACATGAAACTGCCACACGAGCGTCCGGGCTGCGCTTGGCTCTTCGCCTCTTCAGGAAGTCGAACAATGATGGAGTACTACTGCACTGGAGGACTACTGCAGTACGCTTATGACCATCTGACACCGATTAAACTGCTGCATGTCCACCTCGTGCGGGAGGGAGAGCGTGTAGCGAAAGCTTCTCCTAGTCCTTCCAGCCACCACGCTCATGGGCGAGGGAGGTACGCTCCTACCTTTGCGTGTATGACAGGTGGGCCCGACAGGTGGGTGGCCAACCTGTCATATAGCTAAAGGCAGGTGCAGTTAAGTCCGCGAGGGAGAGGATAATCAAACTTCTCGTTGATGTACGAGTTGACGCGACACATCAAAGCACTGCACTCGATATATTTTAATAATTTGTGTTTACCGATGCATTAATTACGACGCATGCATGCATGCCGTGACTCTCCTTTTGGTACTTTCATGTGTTGATTTAATGCACCTTGAAGTAGTATAAAATATGTGACGGTAAAGCTTTGTAATGCCCCGGCCCAAGTCGAGAGATGGTTGTGCACGAGGAGGGCGAGATCATGCAGACCGAACAGGACCCGACGATGGAGCTCTCTAAGGTCTCGATGGACCTACCATGCTCCACTGCCCCTTGTGCGTCCGCCCCTTGACGCCTCCAGTGTATGAGGTTCGAATACAACTCGTCCGTTTAGCTGATTGAGCAAGGTGCAGGTTTCTTGATTGATGTGTTGTTCGATTGATTTCTGCAGTGCAAGGGAGGGCACCTGGCCTGCGCAGACTGTCGCGTCGAGCGCCCCGGGAACCAGCGGCAGTGCCAAAAGTGCAAGCGCGGCGGTGGCTTCGACGTGCGGAACACGGCGGTGGACTCCATCCTTTCGTCGATGAGGGTGGAGTGCCCGCATGAAGGTTGTGGGCTCTACGTCACTTACCACAAGCTCGTCGATCACCAGAGCGTGTGTCCGCTCACGCCCTACAAATGCCCCATGCCCGTCTGTGGCTACGATGGCCTGCCACCAGCACTCTACCACCACATCAGCACCGCGCATCCCATGCCCATGCACAGGATCCAGTACGGCAAGGTGCTCCAGCTGCAACTGCCACTGTCGGAGCCACGGCTCTTGCTGTTCGTGGAGGAGGACGGCCGCATGTTTTTCTTTGTCGGCGGCGTGCTCGACATCGGCGCTCCTATCGCCGTGTCGGTCATCTGCATCAGAGCGGGGGCGTCCCCACTGCCGTACTACGTGGCCAAGCTGTGGGCGAACGGCCTGCCATGGGAGCCCAAAGGCACGATCGACGCCGTCAAGGTGGAAATGGAGGTGACAAGCAGCAAGGATCCTCGCAACGTCGACATGCAGGAGCTGACCTTCTTCGCAGTTCCGCCCAAGCTGCTGGCCAGGGCTAAGCTGGTGTCCCTCCACATTCAGATTGACAAGCTCACATCCTAAATGTTTCTACAGTGCCTTCTGTTTATCGTATGCTAATATAGGGATTACCTCGGTCTACTTTAGCTTAAGAAATGGTGAGGTTTGGTGGCGATGCAGCAATTACTTCGACATCAGATCAGTAATTTCCAACAGTCGAACGGATATTTTGTGTCTGTTGGATATAAAGTTCCTTTCGATAAGAAGTACTACTCGTCATCAAAATGGATAAAAGGAGATGTATGTGGACGTATTTTAGTTCTATATACGTCCCTTTTTATCCATTTTGATGACAAGCACTCCCTCCGTTCCACAATACATGCCTTCGATTTGTCAAAATATAGATGTATCTAGACATGTTTTAGTATATAGGTACATCCATGATAGAGACAATCGGATGGTTGAGAACACTATAATTCGTAGCTACAGATGCGTGTGTGACTCCCAGATGCAGAGGCCGGGGGTCATCATCCTCCTCTTCGAGAAAAAACAAACGCGTGTGTGAGAGGACGAGTGCGTGCGTGCACCTCTTCTCTTCCTATATAACGTACTAAACTCAGAGTACAAGTTTTTGTGGGTGGCACAATGGTGCGGCGAGAAGTCCCGAGACATAGGTTTAATGCGTCTGAAAAAAAGACTAGCCTAGAGCTCGCCACGCAGCTATTCCTGTCGAACGCCCCATTAACCGTAAGATATGTATATGATCGTGCCAGTTATTGCACGTACACAGCAGTACTCCCTCCTTCCGATTTATAGGGCTTAATTCAAAAATCTCACCAACCAAGATGGTGAGTGGTGGAATATTTTTTGTAGTTTGCAAAAGCACCTAATTAATGCTCTTGTTTTTCTCAAAAAATTATGTTTATAAATGCATTAATTGCAATGCATGCATGCATAAAGTACATGCATTGGTCAATTTTCTCTTAATACTTGCATGCAATGATTTAATGCACCTTAGAATCTGAACATGTAATGGGGAACAACAAAATTGAGCCTTATAAAATGGAAAAACTAAAATTTTGAGATAAGCCCTATAAACCGGAAAGGAGGGAGTAGAAAAAGAACTACTCCATCCGGGAATAGTGCCGCACTTCAAAACTAGAACCGTCAATAAATTTTGAGCTTGCGTCTCATCACATTCCAAATTACTCCATGCTATATTGAATTGCAAACATGTTCACACCGATCACAACCTAAATGGTTTCCCACTTAGGAGCGTATTAGTACCACGCTATATTGAATTGCAAACCTGTTCACACCGATCACAACCTAAACGGTTTCCCACTTAGGAGCGTATTAGTACTCGGTTATAAATACTAGTATGCCAAGATGACTGCACATTCCTCCTCAACTCCTCATCCACAAAAACAAACAAGTCATTAAACATCCTTCCCTTGCGTCCGCCATGGCCAGTGTGAGTTCTGGGTCGAGAGATTGCCACCAGGGAGAGGCGAGCATGGAAGCGGAAGCACGAGAGATACACCGCCTCGCCGCGAGAGCAGCCGACATGTCCCGCCGTGCGGAAGTAGCAGCACAGAGGTCCCGCCGCTCTGCTTAAGCAGCACGGAGGTCCCGCCGCACCGTCAATGCAGCAGACTGGTCCGGCCATGCCACGGAAGCAGCAGAGATGTCCCGCCGTGCCGTGAATGCAGCAGAGATGTCCCACCGCGCCGCGGCAGCCTGGGAAAATTTCTCGCGGGTAGGCGACGACTGTTACATGCGCATACATGCGATCGTCCATAGCCAGATGGATCAGATCTCCGGCTGGGCAAGGTTGTAGGACGACATGAAAGCCTCGTTTGAACATGCTACCAGCGTCATCCGGCAACTAAGGGAGGGCAATGAGAGGCTCCGGGCCGAGTGCGACCTGCTGAGGGCGAAGATCATCCGAAGTGCAGACCAGCAGGAGGAGACCAGTGCCTTGTTGAAGAGGACCGGCGTCATCGTCAGGAAACTTATGGACGAGAATGACATGCTCCGCAACGAGCGCCAAAGGCTGGTGGAGGATTCCGTGGATGTTCTCAGGTAGCGTCTTGAGGACACAAAAGAGCTCATCACCGATCGCCGCGGAGACTAGTTCCCGCGGCCTGCAGCAACGCATCAGAAAGTAGATATCAGCGAGCCAGATCCTTGTCTTCCTTCTTCTTTTGCCCTTGTGTATTTCGGGCGTAGCCGCTTGTGGCTTTTTTAATTATCTTTCTAATATGTAAGACAATTAATCGTCCTTATATATTCATCAGTCTTGCTATAAGTCATAGTAGATGCTATATAGGTCCGTCGGATCTTACATCAAGATCCGTGCTTTCAAATTTTCTTCTCTCTCTCTTAAATCTTAGTTGAGTGAGACATAGACACGTCATTAAACAGAGGCTCGGGCGCCATTAATGGAGACCTTGGGAGAGAGGTGGACGGCACATGAAGGTCAAAGGGCTCGCCTCCCGATAAGCACGCGTAGGGGTCTGATCGCACGCCTCTCGTACTCAAATAGCTACCCTGCATGGCGCCTCCTAGCTAATAAAAATGAGGACGCATGGCGGCACGTAAATGGTACTAGTAAATAGAACGCCCACGATTTCAATAATACTTGACAACACTTGTTCCAAAATGACTTTGTTGATTGTTAATATGTGCGCCTTCGCAAATCGGACACCAAGCCAAGTTTCATTATTTTCATGCGTGTTTGGATTTACAGGAATTAAAAAACTAAGTTTCTCAATGTTTCCAACCCAGCCACGACGCCCAGAATTTTGAATTTTATTCCCATTTCTTGCATGGGACCTAGAAATTTATCCGAGGACACACATGTGATTTTTCAACCAACTTTGGTGCACTGGAACATGTGCTTGTATTTCAAATTTGAATTATGCACACAAAGGTGACATGTTCCCTCCCAGAACCACGAGCCTTCTTGAGAGAAGCTCCGATTTGCAAGACCAAAATTTGTTCCTATTCAGCCAAATTTTTTTACCACGGCATGGTACTACCATGACATGACACCATGCCAAGTTTTATGATTTTAAAACCAAGTTTCTCAATGTTCTCGACCCAGCCACGATGCCCAGATGTTTGAATTTTATTCTCATTTTTTGCATGGGACCTAGAAATTCACTCGAGGACACAAATGTGATTTTTCAACCAACTTTGGTGCACGGGAGCATGTGCTTCTAGTTCAAATTTGAATTATGCACATTAAATGACCAAAAACTCAATTAATGTGTAAATAAAGCCAAACGAAGCCGGAATAATTCCAAAATTTAACAGGGCACTCATGTAGTTATATGTTGCCTTTGTAAATAAACTCAAGGGGGACAGCGTATATCATTTCGCACTCAAAGGTGGCACATTCCCTCTCAGAACCACGAGCCTTCTTGAGAGAAGCTTCGGTTTGCAAGAAGCTTATACCAAAATATGTTCCTATTTGGCCAAATTTTTTACCACAGCATGGTTGTACCATGACATGACACCCATGCCAAGTTTCATGATTTTCATACGTGTTTTGGATTTACAAGAATTCTAAAACCAAGTTTCTCAATGTTCTCGGCCGAGCCACGATGCCCAGATGTTTTAATTTTATTCTAATTTCTTGCATGGGACCTAGAAATTCACCCGAGGACACAAATGTGATTTTTCAACCAACTTTGGTGCACGAGAGCATGTGCTTGTAGTTCAAATTTGACTTATGCACATTAAATGACCAGAAACTCAATTAATGTATAAAAAATGACAAACGAACCCGGAATAATTCCAAAACTTAACAGGGCACTCATGTAGTTCTATGTTGCCTTTGTTAAGAAACTCAAGGGGGGCAGCGTATATCGTTTCAAACTCAAAGGTGGCACGTTCCCTCTTAGAACCACGAGCTTCCAAATTGGCCCAATTTTTTACCACAACATGTTAGTGCCATGACATGACACCATGCCAAGTTTCATGATTTCCAGGCGAGTTTTGGGTTTACATGAATTTAAAATCTAAGTTTCTCGATGTTCTCGGCCGAGTCATGACGCCCAGATGTGTGAATTTCATTCTTATTTCTTCCATGGGACCTAGAAATTCAACCAAGGACACACATGTGATTTTTCAACCCACTTTGGTGCACCGGAGCATCTGCATGCAGTTCATATTTAGATTATGCACATTAAAAGTCCAGAAACTCAATTAATGTATAAAAAGGTCAAATGAACCCGAAATAATTCCAAAATTTAACAAGGCACTCATATAGTTCTATGTTGCCTCTGTAAAGAAAATCAGGGGGAGGCGGCGTATATCATTTCGCACACAAAGGTGACACGTTCCCTCTCGGAACCACGAGGCTTGTTGAGAGAATCTCCGGTTTTGCAAGAAGCTTATACCAAAACTTGTCCCTATTCAGCCAAAAATTATACATATGAAAACAGGGTTTAGATTATCCCGAACATCTTGCTACCTAGACCAATAATGTACTATGATTTGAATTCAACATAAAATGGATACAAACATTTGAATTGGAGAGCGTATGGTACATGTAGTTCATAGTGAAATATGATTACTGCTATATGCATGTTTTTTGTTATCAAGATAATATTTAAATTATTGTATAACTTGACAACAATCGTATTCAAATAAGGAAAATTAATTCAAATTTAGTCCATATGGTAGACGACAATATATATGTTCACATGGTGGAGTAAAATGTTCATATATGATGGAAGATCAAAATGTATGACTACATCAATTATAAACCGCAAGGTCACCTAACGATATATTCGAATTCAACATAACGTGGATTCAAAAATTGAAATTCGAGATCCTGGCATTTGTAATCATATAAAAAGGGACATTACTCTTTCTTTTGGTGGGAATTAATTTGTTTTTTGTTGTTGTTGAGGGAAGTGCGAATCGATTTGGTACTGTGCAAGGTAATCTTGTTCTCCTGATTTTTTACATTTTCCTTGTAGTTTTTTCAATGGCATCTATAGCAATATAGTAAAAGGGACATGACTCTCTTGTGTCTTGTATGAATTGTTTTTTTACACGTTAAGTTTGTTCTGCCGAACAAGGAATCCGCACCTTGTTATCCCGAAATTTTCAAGCTTGAGTATCTTTTGTCTCACTTGCTTTGAAACTCCCGCCTCTTCAACCCGCGCCGCGCCTTGTTATCCCGAAATTTCGACGCGTGCGAGAACTCCCTCCTCATCCGAAATCGGTCCTGTAGCCCAGACATGCGAAATCCCCCTTCTACCCTCAGTCGGAAATGAAGCTCCACGTCGCGGTGTCAAAACCGGTGGGGGTACGCTAGTAACTTACCCTACATTTCAAACAAGCGCGTCCCTAAGCTTGGCTCCCCCC
>NC_041383.1:712226867-712270697 GCF_002162155.2 Triticum dicoccoides
TCGGCCTCCCGACCGCCGCCCATCAGGACACTCTTCCCCGACTACGTCGTCCACCGCAACAGCTCGCTGTCCCTCATCCACCGCACCGGATGAGGATCCATTGTCGATCTCGTCGTCCCGCCGGATCAGCCGCCCCATCCTCCACCTCCAAGGAGTTGCCTCGATGTTCGCCTCATGTATCGCGCCACCTTAATCCCCACAGCACCGTCTTGACCTGCCCCACCGGAACCGCAACACCCTCACCAATTCCTCTAATGAAGCCGAGACCAACTCTGCGCCACCAAGGAGGTTCTGCACTCACCGCTGCATTTTATCTTTTATTCGATCTCACGGGGCTCCCGGTGCTTGATACCGAGCAGACATGGCGGATCTCCATCGAAGGCGCCATCGTCGGCCACATCATCCACGGCATCTCTCCCCCATGTCGTTGCTTCCTCAGCGGCGACTTCCACAACGGCACTAGATGCAGCTGCTCCGGCTCTCGCTCGCGTTGCAGCTCTATTCTTGCTGTCGGTCGCGCTGTTGCACTGCTCTTGCTTTCGTTCATGCTGCTGCTCTGCTCTTGCTCTCCCTTATGCTGCTGCTGCACGACCTCCGGTAGCTACATGAGTTGCTGCTTTAGCACTCGCTCGCGGTGCTACTGCATGACTTGCTCTCTGCTAGTGCGTTCCCTGCTCGAGCGTCTGCTGATTTAGATCACTGCTTCTCTGCTACTAGTGCTTGAACGCCCTAAACATCTATTGCAATGCTTTGGTACTAGTTCAATCAGTTTCGACAGTAAAATTCAGTTTCGACTGTAAAGTTCATTTTCTTCAGTTAAGTTCAGAGTGAACAGTACTTACAACATATGTTGGAGAGGCCGTGGCGCGGATGATGCATTTTACATCTAGCACTTTTTGGTGATGTATTTTACATCATCTATTGCAGATGATATTAGGGCCCCACTTCAGATTAACGTTGTCTGTCTTGTCCTGCTTCAGCCTCGACGCCGTACACCTTAGCGGAGCTGCTCCAACGATGGAACCGTCCATCACAGCAGAGCAGTACCCTCGGCACTGTTTCCAGAGGCCTTGGATCTTCTTCCCCGCCTCCGATAGTCACACCAGCATCATCACCATCCTCCACGTCCAACCCAATGATGTTGAGGTCCACAAGGCTATGCCAAAGAGGTTTTACACTCGTCACATCACTTTGTTACTCTGCATTCATGTCGATCCCTCAGGGATCCTTTGCTATGGAACTACTATTCATGCAAATCTGTTAGAAGGAGTGGAGCGAAGCAAAACTGGAGGATTTTTTCCTTTGGTGTCTCTTTCAAAGAAAAAACATAGGAATTTTATTCACTTGGACGTCCTTTTCAAATTAATATGCATGAAGAACAGAACTAATTGCATTACTGGCATAATAAGATTCTTATTTTTTTCATTTTCATGTTGTTTGACTTTAATTTGACCACGTTTCTCCATTCCTGTGTTCTTCCAATTCATGTGAACCAAACACCCAGGTTGACTGAAATCCTATGTTTCCAAATGATCTGTTTTGCACGTGCATTCCTATCCTATTCCTGTGTTTTTCCTGTCCCTGCGTTTATAGAATCCTCCAATTCTAAGGAGCCCTTACAGATTTACTTCATTTTCAGATAGGCGTCAAAGAAAACTCTGTGTGTTATGTCCTGCTCCTGCCGTGCCGTCATCCACCCCACCTGAGGTGCACCATTGACAGAAGCGTTCACTACAGCAGAGATCCCCCCTGCAGACTTTCTTTCTCCGCCTCAGATCATCTTCCCCATTGCCTAAAGCCACGCCAACTGCATTACCATCATCGACTGAGCAGATGAACCTGAGGACTACACAGTTCCGGAAGAGAGGTCGCAATCTTTCGTGTTTGCTTATGTTATACATCGGTTATTATTACCTGCTACTTTATCGTTCAAACTTGAGTTTTGAAATGCCCATGGGACTCATATCGAGCCAGCAACAAATAGTATTTGTCTACTATCTGGTTCATCTCGGGTCTTCTATGTGGTTCATGTTGGGTGGGCAATAAACAATAGATGATCCATTGTCTTTCTTTTTAAACTGAGGCTATAATCTACCTGCTATCATTAGTTTTGGATCCATCCACTCGTTTGCTACCATCAGTCTTGATTTTTGCATGCACCCCTTAGGCCTTACAAAATCTAACTATTTTTTTATTATGCCTGTCAGATATTGTACACAATCGTACTGGACATATAGAGAAAAAGAGAAGACCGTTGCGTTGGAATATAATGTCATGCAGACGCCACTCCATGGTGGGCGAAGTGCCCCCCCCTCCTGCATTTCCAGGTTGTATTCCAGAGGAATATAACTGTTCAGATGGAGATTCAGAAGGAGCCGACCACGCCTGTTTACCACCTGAGGTGTTTGCTCTAACCTAGCATGCTGATGTTGGTCATATCATGCATATGGCGCCTTGCATTGCTTACATTGTACATCTTATATGTCACCAGCTGAGTTTAGATTTGCTTTGTGTGAATGCCATCTGTTTGGTTTCTATATCATACTCCCACCATTCCTAAATATTTATCTTTTTAGAGATTTCAACAAGTGACTACATACGGAACAAAATGAGTGAATCTACACTCTAAAATATGTCTATATACATCTGTATGTGGTAGTCCATTTGAAATCTCTAAAAAGACAAATATTTAGGAATGGAGGGAGTATATGGGAATTATGCAATGCCATCTTCTTTAGCCAGGCATCATATACGTGAATCATGCAATGCCATCCTGTTTAGCCAGTCATCGTATATGTGAATTGTATTGTGCCATATTTTTTTCCATAATGTATTCCATTTGTCAACAATGTTTATACATTCATCTACTATTCCTGTGCATCAGCCATTTGAGTCGGTCATGGGAAAATCTGGAGTGAAAACAAGGTCTTCTGAGCAGTCAGTGCTACCTGTTGATGCAGATTTCTTGCTGGTTACAGATAGCTCCTCAGAGGAGGATTCAGAGACAAATGACCAGTCGTATCCCCCCCCCCCAGGTGCATGCTCTAACTTGGCTGGGTTATATTCCTCATATCATGCATATGGTGTCTTGCATTGCCATGCCATCTGCTTAGATTAGACATGCTTTGTGAGAATGCCTCATGTTTGCTTTCTATATAAGATATGTGAATTATGCAATGCCATGTTTTTCAGCCAGTTATCATATATGTGAATTATGCACCGCCATGGAGCCAGGCATCATATATGTGAATTATCTCATGCCATCTTTTTTTTCATTACGTATTCCATTTGTCGACAATCTATGTATATTGAACTATTCTTCATGTGTATCAGCCATTTGAGCCGGTTATGGAAAAATCTGGAGTGAAAACCAAGGTCTTCAGAGCAGGTAATGGTACCTGTTGAAGCATATATCTCGATGGTTATAGGGAGCTCCTCAGAGGAGGATTCAGAGATAGATGACCAGTCCTATATCCCACCTGAGGTGTATGCTCTAAGTTGCAATGTTTATATTTCTCATGTGATGCATATGGTGTCTTGCATTACTTAGTTTAGACATCATATGCATAATATTGAATTCCATGTGCTTAGTTTAGAGATCATACATGCGAGTGCCGGCTGCTTAGTATATGAATCAATTATGTCAATTATATCATGCCATCCTGTATACTTAGACAACATGTATGTGAATTATTTCATCCCAACCTATTTTAAAAAGACATCACATAGTTTTGTCATGTCATCCTGTTTAGGTACTCATCATATGTCGAATTATGCCATTATGTCCTGTTAAGTTATCCATCATATATCTGAAACTGTGTCATGCTATCCTGTTTAGTTAGGCATCATATATGTGAAATTGTATCATGCTGTCCTGTTTGGTTAGACAACATATATGTGAATTACCATATATGTCTATCATACAATGTTTGTACGTTCAATTTCTTTTCTTGTTTATCAGGCATTTGAATTGGAGGGGGTGATGGCAGTATCTAAGGGAGCAAAAACCCGTTCTTCACAAAAGACAGTGCTACCCGTCGATGCAGATAGAACCATGGTTGTACTGGCCCACAAACTAGCCCCACCACACATAATCGAGACTCTTCCAGATTGCACACTTACACCGTTGGGCAGAGAACCAACTACAACCCATCTAACCGCAACCCCAGCGGATAGTAACCCACTTCTAGTTGACAAAGCACCATGTCCACCACAGAGTACCCCCACATGAGCAGTTTGTAAAGCTACTGCAGTGCCCAAAGCATGAAGACCACCACAGCTAACCCAAACTCCATGTTTAAAGCAGAAGAGCAACTATTCTCAGGTCAGATTCCGTAGCTATGGTCCATACTCCTTTGTTGTTGCATCACTGTATTTACTCATACCAACTACTTTCGAATTTGAAGGATCCAATTGAAACTCCAATGGTGCAACAGGTATGTTTTAAACCTATTTCTTTAATTGGATTGTTGTTCTAACTTCTTGCTCTATGTTGATTTCAGTTTAAGTTGTATAAACAGTTATGTTCTCATGTGATGCATATTACAAGTGTTGCCAATGTTGTGTAGTTTCTCACACTTATATTCTGTCTATACTGTTGTGTCTTAAAAATATATGAGTTGAACTGTGTCTCTATCTTGATTAGGGAACATAAACTAGAATGATATGGACAATACAGTGACCATAGTACATAGATATATGTTTGTTTCATGTTGTTATCCTGTCCACCTTACTACTGAACCGATTTACCAAAATGAGTTTCGTATACTACAAGCTAAACCTGTGATGTGTCTGCTTGTTTCTCTTGTAGTATGCAAACAGAATATTGGAGAAGAGCACCCCACTATGCAATGGTAGAGAAACTAATGCAGATAAGGTTCAAGATAGTGAGACAACCCTGTTGGTCTCCAACAAAGGTGATAAAAAGATCTTGTAGACAGTGAGAAAACCCCACAGTCCTGCGTTGATGTAGTGTTCGAGTTACTGGCCAGTACCGCTGGCACAAGCTCTTCGAACTCGCTGCCTGAATCACTTCGGCTTCTTCAGTCTTAGCTACAAGCTGAAAGGCATCAGCCAGTTGTGCTGCGGCAAGAAGCCGAAGGACTGAGGAAGTCCCTGCAGAATTCAGATGCGTACTTTCTTGTGCAACAACAAGCGCTGGAGGGTTTAAGCGCCAAACAAGAGAAAGTTAATAAGCTTGATAAGCATCTTGCCAGCATTATGGGTACCCAGGATATTGTTTCTTGAACTCTTCTGAAGTGGTTTCAGTTCTGGACTTGTTTTGCTGCGGCGTTTATATGCTGCTTTGTTCCCTATATTTGCACTGGTGGCGAACTTTGATGCCCAGTGGATGTAGTATGTGTAATAGTCGTGATAGCCTAGCATAAGTTTCTTGCTTATTTATTTCCTTGTTGTCTTGTTTATTTGTTTGCTTGTAGTCGGTGCAGTTCTTTTTCCGCGGTTTGCTAGTGGCTGCAATAACCTATTTTTTAAAACTAGGCCACAATAACCATGGGCTAATATTTACTGTAGTGACACTGGGCCTCCTATGGGTCGTAGAAACAGTGGGCCTTCTACGGGTCGTAGAAACAGTGGGCCTTCTACGGGCCGTAGAAACAATGGGCCTTCTACGGGCCGTAGAAACAATGGGCCTTCTACGGGTAGTATCATCAATGGGCCTTATACGGGCCGTATGATCGATTGGCCAAACATGGGCCAAACAAACCGCATTATGGCCGTAAACGGGCTAGAGTTGGAATCGTCTGTTCATGGGCCGACCATAACGGGCCATCATTAATAGGCCGTATTTGATGACGCTATGAAAACGGCCCAACGTATTAACGGACCACAAACGGGCCGACTGTAACCACAGGCTGAATTTGGCCCACAAGCAGAAAATGACAGTAACAGGTTGTAAGTAAACGAATGCTGGAAATGAGCCCAAGAATAAATGGGCTCTGAGAAGGCCGAAAGATAACATGGGCTAGAAACGGCCCAACGGAATAGCGGACCGTTAGTGGGTATAAAGTGATACACTATTCATTACGGGTCAGTTTCACCACGGGCCGTTAATGGGTGTAAAGTGATACACTGTTCATTACGGGCCAGTTTCACCATGAGTCGTTAATAGGCCAAGAGTTACAAAGGGCCTCATATGGGCTGAAAGACGTCATGTGCCATACATGGGCCAGAAGTGAAAACGGGCTGGAATCATATTGGATGGCCCAGATGATGCTACTGGGCCTAATTCGGATAGGGCGTAACGGGCCTTGGGTTAGCGGGCTGTAAATGGGCTATGTGCGAACATGCCATTAACAGGCTTTCCATGGGCCGGCCCGCTACCTTTTGACCAAGTCAAAGGGGCCGGCCTTTTCACAGGAATGGGCCTCTGTTGGGCCGTGCCATGTGTCGACGTATCATAGGCGCCTTCTGTCCAACGAGTGGATGACATCTGTCCCAACGATGAGCAGACACGTGTTTCCTCCAGCCAATGATGATTTTACATGTGGAAAATCCCCATTGGTCGGGGCTGTTAACGGGTTATCGGATCCAAAACCCGACCCGATAGCTTAACGGCATTCCGTTATGGTGGATGCCACGTGTCGGACACCCTTGACGAAAGCACTTCTGTGACGCGCGATTTATCGTCATGGAAGTGGACACTTCCGTGATGATAATTTTGGTAATGTCATGGAACACTTCTACGACAGCACAGGTATGACTATCTTGATTCTGTCATAAAATCATCATGGATGTACATGCATGACAGAAAATGTGACCTACTATGACAAACACGTATCATCACGGAAGTGTATTTTTTTTGTAGTGTGTGTGTGGGGGGGGGTACCGGAACCCCCAGGGGAAAGATATGGGCCATATGAGCCATAGGAGGGGAGCACACCTGCCCACAAGGGGTGGCGCCCCCCCCTTATGGTAGGAGGTTGAATAGAAGAAGGAGGTGGGGGTTCGGCCCCCCTTCCCTTCCTCCTTCCCTCTTCCCTCTTTTCCCCCTCCGATAAAAGGAAAGGGGGGAGGCCGAATTGGACTAGGGGCCCAAGTAGGATTCCTCCTACTTAGGCGCGCCCTAGGCTGCCTCTCTCACCCTCCCTCCTTTATATACGTGGGGAGGGGGCGCCCAGAACACACACCAACGCCTGTTAGCCATGTGCGGTGCCCCCCTCCATAGTTTACGCCTCCGGTCATATTCACGTAGTGCTTAGGCGAAGCCCTGCGCGGATAACTTCACCATAACCATCACCACGCCGTCGTATTGACGGAACTCTTCTACTTCCTCGACACTCTACTAGATCAAGAGTTCGAGGGACGTCATCGAGCTGAACATGTGCAGAACTCAGAGGTGTCGTACGTTCGGTACTTGATCGGTTGGAATGAGAAGAAGTTCGACTATATCAACCGCGTTGACAAACACTTCTGCTTTCGGTCTATGAGGGTACGTAGACACACTCTCCCCTCTCGTTACTATGCATCTCCTACATAGATCTTGCGTGAGCGTAGGAATTTTTTGAAATTGCATGCTACGTTTCCCAACAGTAACAACCAAACATTTTTAACTTTTGTTATAAGCATAACTAAAGTTGGCAAAATATCGGGCTGCTTAAGTGAACACTGCATTTGTTGTCTTGTTGTTTGGTTCATACGGGAATTTGATAGAGCTAACTGAATAGCTTCCTCGCATAAAGATCCATAATAATTAGCATGTTGATGATGGTTATCATTAGCAAAGTCCATATTATAATTTCTTTACATCGTAAACATAGTATTCCTTTCAATTTGAATAAGTTGGGTCCCTGGTCCACTTAGTACCATTCTCTGAACAGTAGTAGCGGACATTTGTGGAATGTGCTATGCATAAAGGCACTTCGGCCGTTAACTTGCAAGGCTATCAAGAAATCTGATGGCAGGACCAGAAACAAAGTATTTCCTAAATCAAACTTTACAACTCTTGCATGACTTTTCGAGCCTAATTCAGTATAAGACACAAAAGTTATCTACACTATTTGGCAAATATGCTTCTTTTTTGAGAAAATGTAAAATGCACTTTCGAGAGTCGTGTAAAATGCACATTTTGAGAAAAGCATTTTAAGATTGCAACTCTGATCTAGTTAGTACCAGTCTCTAGACTGTGGTAGTGGACATTTGTGAAATGTGCAACACCACACCATAAAGGCGCTATAGACCATTGACTTGTAGAACGTTTGCCAACAAATCTATTGGCAGTATCAAAACAAAGTAGTTCCTAAATTGGGGACGGCAAAAAGAAGAGATATTGGCCAACATATTTTGGCGACTAGGGCACTGATGACGACATGGCATCCAAGGTGGTCTTGAATGAATAAACGACTACTCAACGACATATTTCATGGACCATGGTTGTGTGATGCTTGATGGCTGACGTCGATTGGCTGGGTAGGCCTTAATATTATTATTAGAAAAAAATCTGCATTGTTAGACGGAAGTCTCAAACATGTTAAAGAACTACTAGTATATTTTTGTTGCATCAAACCAAGTTATATGTGGAAGCAAGATTGCCAGCCATAACAACATGTCTAAAATATCTGAAGTGTAAAAGGACACCTATGAATTTTTCATATGATAAACTTAGAAAAGAGAGGCATGAAAAATACGAACATTGTTCCAAAAAAAGAGGAGTTGGAAGTGGATATGCTTTAATAACATGGCAACTTATTTTTCTCCTCAAAATAGGAAGACAAAAGAAATTTGATTTGACCAAAGCTAATAAGATACACACTAATTCAATGGTAGTTTCCAAACAAAGCATGCCAACCTAATAACTTACCCTTGTTATCAACAGAAAGTAAAACCAGCAGGAGTCACATGACATCATATGCACATTTGAAGGCAATGAATTACCTCATATGAATGATTGAACAATATTTTCTCTTAGTTGATGGTTGGATCATTTGCTCCAATCAACATACACTATTAAAAAGTAAGCAAAAGACTAATGTTGTGTAGAATCATGTAACACAAGAAAAATTCATGAGTCGAAGCTAATCCAAGCCTATGATTTCTCACCCTGTGAGGAAAACTCCAGAAAATGCAAAAAATGTGTAAGGGCAACATTAGCATTAGCATGCCAAGCATAAATGGAAAACAAAGGTAATGCCTACAATTTCAAAGCAAAAAACACATGATGGTGGAGTGGTTAATGTACTCGATACACATATAAACCTGAAAATGATATAATCTATTGCACTAACAACTCACAAAAAAACATTAGGAATTGCAGTATGCAGTCAGTCAATCAAAATGCAACTTAATTTGGAAGAACAAAACTTCACAAAAATGTAATAGGTGGATACAAAAGCTATATTCAAGTGAAGGCCCTATTATAATACATGCTTGAAGAAAGGGAATTCGAATTATTTGATAAATTGGATATGTAGATAGCTCTTAGGAAAGAGGCAACATGCTATTGTTGACTATCAGAGCTTGTTACATTACAAAAGCAAAGTTAAACGATTGCAACAAAAAAACTACACAAAAAGTCATAGGTGCACACATAAGCTATTTTAACATGAATAGGAAGATATCACACCCCTCGTAGATGGTCCTACCCTCAGACTACACTATCTTCATGCACTCTGTGGCGTCTTATACCACAACTTGGAGACCTGGTGTGAGTAGGGAAGTTGGGACAAATGATGGTGATGTGTAGGGGATTAGTTATGGGAAGGGTTTTGCGTTTGAATGGATCTGTCTACAAAAAAAGTATTCATCTCAATTCATTGACTAAGTCATAAGAATCTAAGTTTTCTTTTTTCCATATTTTTGTACATAGGCCATCATTGTTATAAGTTAACTAAACAACAAAATATGACACTGGTTTTGAAAATAAAGAGAGGAAGAGAAGATAACATACTAATTTTGCACATCGTAACACAGCTTCGTACACACCCTTTCCCTATGTTTATGCATAACAAGTCTAGGTGGAAAGAATATGCAAGAATTAGGATTCATGAATTTCTTACCAAGCAGATAAGAACACTTCATTATGTTGGCCTCGAGTCCTTTCAGAATGCTGGAATAAGAAAAGCATGAGATTAGAATGGCATGTCATATTGAATCCTATAGGATTAGAAAACCACATGAATTTGGATCAAAAGAGTGTTTGATGCCATAAGAAAAACAAAGGGATTCTACAAAGAGGGTTGAGTGGATGAAAATTTTCCTCCAAACTAACATGCGAAGCAATCCTTGTGTTTTCCCCCCTAAGTATTATACATTTCTCTCTACCACTTGCTCACTCATTTTTCCTCCAAACTAACATGCGAAGCAATCCTCGGTACACTCATGTGTCTTAATTGAGGCAGAGCATAGACCGTCTGTACATATGGAGAACAATATGGTTGTTTGTAATTTCTGGAAAACACGTGTATGATCTCTATTACTCCTTGTGTAAACTAATGTAAAACGTTTTTGCAGTTTGAATTGAACTACAAAAATGTATTACATTAGTGTACCGAGGTAGTATTTGATTCAAAAAATAATATATATATTCTTTTAAATGAAACACAAAAACGTCTTTTGGTCCCGGGCCGGGCGTGGCATTTTCAGGTAGGGCCTTCCCAAGCCCGGCCCATGGCCTGCCCGGGGTATAACCGGAATAGCTCCCCTTACCCAAGGCCTTAACTGCGAAAACGAGCTTTCCCACGCCAGGTCGTGACAAAAACAGCACGAAGCAGCCGCTTTTCCTCTTTCTCTCTCTTCCTCCTTTCGCCCCGACATCTCACAGGTCACACAGCCCACCGCCCCCTCCAACCCCACCTCAAATTACACTTCAGCCCCCCCGCCTCGCCGCGACCGACGAGCGCCTAGGAGGGACCCCTAGGGTTTGTCTGTCTGAGCCGCCCGTCTCGTCGGCGGCGATGGCGTCGGAGTCCGCCGCCGCGGCGGCTTCGTCCCCGGCGGCGCGGGCCGGGGGCGGGAAGGACGAGGAGCTGGCCGATCTGGTGCGGCGCATCGTCGACGTCCTCTCCCGCTACTCCGATCGCCTCCCCTTCGACCTCGACCGCCAGGTTTCCGCTCGGATCTGTGGCCTCGCTCCCGTCCCGTCAACTGATGCCTGAATGATCTGTCGCTAGTACTACCTCGTAGCTGAGGAATTCCCTTTTTCAGGGTACATCTGAAAAAAGGTCACACTTCAGAACCAGTAAAGGGCGCAGTCAATTGCTCATTCATTGATGCTTCTTAGCTGTGTATAGGCCACCGGGTGTTCTGCTGCGCTAGCTATTAGTGCCTAGGTTGCGAAGCATCGATTCAGTAATGTCTTGTTAGCTGCTGCGCAAGCTTCGGGCATGTACAAGGTGGGGATTCGCAGGTGAACTGTAAAGCATGTCTCCTATTTTTCAGGGTAATGCGTGATCGGTTTCGGCTAAAGGTCAGGGGATTGCTTTGGTCCTTGTGATTTTGATGTCTCCTTGGCTGAAAGAATCAGTCAGTACTGCTATATAGGATTGCCGGTTACTCAGAAAGATGCAAACTTTTGGATGGCCACTATGTGATCTCGAGATGATATACCGCTGTGGGCAGATAGTGACGGGGTGTTTTTTGCTATGCCTGAATTTACTATATATTAAGGTCAGACTGCCAAATGGCAAATATTCTTTAGTTGATAGATTATGATGTCCTAAATCAATAGAGCATACCTATTTAACCCCTTCCATTCCGGCCAGAATTACCTGATCATTCTGCTTCAGAACAAAAACAGCATGCATTCCGTACGGGCCATAATTCTGGCAATTCCAGCCAGGACACTGCAATAGCAAAGCAGCCAAAAATCAACAAGAAACAGTTTTCTTCTAGGAACAGCAGATTAATTTGATGTTTTTGGTCTTTTCCCATTCATAGTGAAGGTGCAGATTAAGTAGAAACAGCGCGCAAAAGAACACAAAAATGGAGATGTTTTTAGTCTACAGGAGGGGAACTGCCATTAGATAGAAATCTGTGGGAGAGGAGTGGGTGCACTGGAGCATACCTTGATGCTGAGCCTGAGAGGCGAAGGAGTCAAGGAGCCCACCACCGGCGAGCTACTGCTGGAGCCTAAGGGGGGCAGGAGTCAGGGAGCATGGCGGTGAGATGCTTCTGTTGCCTGAGGGGGGAAGAGACGAGGAGCCCACCACCGGCTTGCCACGAGCGAGCTATTGGCCTGCTGTTGGAGCCTGAGAAGGGGAGGGTGCGGGGAGCACACCGCCATCTTGCGGCCAGTGTGCTGCTGCTAGAGCCTGAGAGGGGGAGGAGGCAAGTAGCCCACTGCCGGCTTGTCGCCGGTTTGCCTGCTAGATCTGGTGGCGCCGCCAAGAGTGGGTACAGCAGGGAGGAAGAGGATCCGGAGTGGAGGCTGGACACAAGGGATGGGGACAGGCTATGGTTAGGATATGCCCCTTACTCAGGTTTTGCTGGGCCGGGCCAGGCCGTACAAGAAAGGATCAGGGAAGCTTCTGAAATGTATCTAAATTAAGATACTTTATTATTGCCATACTCACCGATACTCCACTGATACATATCGGGAATGTATCCTTATCAGATACAGTATTTGATACGACACGCTGGTTGCCGGACAAATCGGTGCCACATAGCGAGGTGGTACTATTGTCCTGAGGTTCTACTTTTACCGAGAGCCAGTATACATGGAATATTCGACCTGGTGCTTTGTAGGCTTTGCCGTTCTCTTGTTGTAAACAATGCTAGGCCAAGCTATCATTAACCCTTTCATCATTTTTTCACATTTTATCTTTCTTTTAATTATATGACTTGTGTCTATAAATTGAATACACATTAATTAATATGTCCGTAGCGAAACGGAATGCTCTGGTAATGAGACATTCCGTTTCAAACACCAAAGCAACATAAGTAAGGACTTCATGCAAGACATCAAGACCTGTGACGTCTATAATTGCAAATTAACACTGTTTGAACAACGATATGATTCTACAAAGTATAAGTGTTTGATGCAAACAGTGGACTGATCAGTGCATTGTGTGTTACTTGGCTAGAACAAAAGGATATATCAAGTTTTGTGGGTTCTATAGTGCTAGGTCCCATGACTTGCCATTTTTATGATATGTTATTTTGAGTCCTGGTTGCCAGAATTATTGAAGTACTTCTTTCATTTCCTCGTTTAGAAACTTCGCTTGCTTACCACACTTGCTGCAATTGTCATCACAAGTTTTGTGTGTTCTCAAGTGCTAAGTCCCATGACTTGCCATTTTTATGATATGTTATTTTGAGTCCTTGTTGCCAGAATTATTGAAGTACTTCTTCTGTTTCCTCGTTTAGAAGCTTCGCTCGCTTACCACACTTGCTGCAATTGCCATCACAATTGTATTTGCCTGGAAACTGTTGAGAGCTCCTCCAGAGCAACCTCGGAGGCCACGGAGACGGGATGCTCCATCATCTAGCAACACAAGCAGTAGATCACAGCCAGGTGCTTTGGTCGGAACGAATGCCTGCTCATCGGTAGATTCAAGAGCACATGAAGCGATCAATCAGCTTTTCCAACCAGTAAATGTAGTGCTTTCTTTGTTTATTTCTAAATAATGTTAATGTTTAAATAACCCTGAGGTTGATAGTTGCCTGTTTCTTCTTCAGCTGACTCTTGAGCAGCTTGTCAGGCATAAACTGAGCGAAGGGCGAAGGGTACTGTGCAAACCACTGCTTTTAGTGTTGTTACAAAATTTCGAGCATCCTGTTGGACCAAGGCATGTGTTTCACTAATGTGGGAAGAACTGTTTCAGGTTACCTGCCGGTTACTTGGTGTGATTTTGGAGGAAACAACTCCGGAGGAGCTCCAGGTGGGCAGAAATGCTTCAGCAAATTTTGCTATTTTTTATTGACTAACTAATGAATTCATGGATGTATTGTCTTTCTTCAGAATCATGTCACAGTGAGACCTTCTGTCTTGGAGGTTCTTCTAGAAATTGCAAAAATTTGTGATGTCTATCTGATGGAGCATGTTCTTGATGATGAAAGTGAGGTAGGTCTTGAAAGAGCCCTCGTGTTCTCTTGTTACTTTATTATGTTGTGCACCATCATCATATGCATGCCAAATAATGTTTTTCATTTCACTACAGCTCATTTGTTTTGGAATTTAGAGTTTGCATTATTACAAGTATGTGCTTCATTACCTAGTTTAGTGTTTGGAGCAGACCATTTTAACTTGACCCCCACACCTTTGAATTGATGCAGGAAAAGGTACTGTCTGCCCTAAGTGAAGCTGGGCTTTTTACCGGTGGCGGTTTGGTGAGAGAGAAGGTAAACTTCATAAGACCTTGTAAACAGACATATATTACTACTTTAGTTTTGGATATATGGAATAAGAGCTTGAAATATAACTCTTTGCTGAAATCTGCAGGTTCTCTTCTGCAGTACGGAAATTGGCCGCACCTCTTTTGTCCGGCAACTGGAACCTGACTGGCACATTGACTCGAGTCCTGAAATTGTTCACCAGTTATCTGTAAGTCACAAATGCACCAGTGCAGAGGTTTGATTTGCTATCTCCATTGCAGAGGTTTGATTTGCTATCTCCATTGCAGAGGTTTATCAAGTATCAGCTGCACATTTCGCCACAGCAAACGGAAAGGGTGTCACCCAATGTTTTCAGCTCTGCAAGCTTGGAACAGTTCTTTGGAGGCCTTGATCAGAGATGACAAAGTGAGGTACAACAGGAACTAATATACAGATCTACATGTGCATTTGCGTGTTTTTATGGAACTAAATAATTGGTTCGACGCATCTTATATAACCAAAGTGAGAGCTCAAGATAACAGAAAATACATATACTCTTCTACCTGAAAAGCTCTTATGTTTTGAATGTGCATAATTTGCAGGTCAGACTCAAGTGAGCCGTGGCATAGTGAGAGCGCAGAGGAACATCATTGTTCAATTTATTTTCTTGAATGGTGCAATTCGTTTTTCTTGTATTGTGTGTAAAAGTCTTGTTGTGGCTAGTACTAAACTTGTTCTGCAATGCCCCATAAGCTATGGATAGAAAGACAGTACCTGTAGATTCATGTATCAACATTGTCCCTGTATAACCAAAGTAAACAGCTGTCAAGATGATGATATGTATTTCACAAACACCAGCACTAGCGCTCCGGCAGAGATAGATGATATTGATGCCACCCCTCGACCTCCACAGTTCTAGGGTCTGGGCTACATCGTACATGTAGCCATTCTTTTGACAAAATAATGATTCCAAAACAGTATTTCTGTACCTCGAAAGAATCTGAGAAATGTATACATATTTTAATATGTGGTGTAAAACAAATACATAGAACAAAATGGGCTTCTTTTAGCCTATACAAAATATGTTATTTTATATATACTAGCAAAACGGCCTGTGCGTTGCAATGTGAGATTTTTTTAATAATTTCCAATGGCCATGACCACATTTTGCTGCATCACAGAGATAAGCGCTCTCAATTTTGTGAAATCATGAACAATTTTTGAAATCATAAATATTTTTTAAAACTCATGCACATATTTGAAATCGTGAATATTTTTCAAATTCATGAACACATTTATATTTTTTTGAGCATTTTCTAAAATCAAGAACATTTTATACTATTCGCAAACGTTTTTTAAAAACAATTTTCTTGGATCGGCGAACATTTTTAGGAAATTGGTGGAACCATTTTTAAAATTCATGAACATTTTTTTGACTTAACGCAATATTTTTAAGGAACATTTTTTAAATGCATGGCCATCTTTTTGAATCAGCGGACATTTTATGAATGAGTAAACTATTTTGTAAGTCACTAACAGTTTTTGAATTTTAGGATATTTTTCCATTCATAAACTTTTTTTGAATTGGCGAAATTTTGATCAATTTCATTAAAATCTTTTAATGCACAAACTTTTTAAAAATCATGAACATTTTTTATTTCCTGAATATTTGTTTCAAAATTGCAAACGTTTCATGCATAAGCAAACATGTTTTAACAAAATTGTGAATATTTTTTGAACCCACAAGCATTTTATTTCAAAATTATCATTTTTTTTAATTTTTCAAACTTTTTTGAACTCCAAATTATTTGAAGTAGAAAAAATAAAAATAAAAAACGAAAATTTCAAAACAGGCCGCTGGACAAGGGCCGGCCCAAACGGACGCGCCGCGTCTTCTCCTAGCACATAGAGCGCAGTATAGGAGGTCCCTACTGCATGGCCGCCCAGGCGGGGGATTCCCCTTTGTGAAACGTTTTTTTATCACTTATAAGTGACACCGATGGGTAATATCTTGCAATTTTGAGGGCAATTTCCGTGATGTACCACCAGAAACAATAACCCTTTATTATTAGATTATAGATATAGGCATACATTTTTACATGGAAATACACATTTTTTAAAATTATATATGAACATGTAAAAATGTTTTCCTGAATGTCTGAAAAGTTATAAAAAAGCACATGCTCATAAGCTTGATGGGTTGAATCGTTCCATATTATGTGGTTGAATCATTGAATGAGCCCACGCGTTGCAACGGAAGAAAATAACATACACTCTTAATTCAATAACCATCACTTAAGACCACAATAGGTCCACGTCCATTATTTTAGCGACGCATCACATTTGTGTTGCTACTTATCCTCCTCACCCTCGTCGGTGGTGGCCTCTGTGTTCACACAAATAAAAACGTGTTTGAATGTGGTTAATCCTAAGGCGTCTCTCTCTCTCGCGCGCACTCTCTCGTGCTCCCCCGATGAGAAATCTGTTGTTTTCTCCTGCCAGGTTTTTTCAGGGGTGTGCATGTATGGTTATCAATGTTTTCTTTCATCTCTATATGTTTTAGTGGGTGTTTATTTGCAATTCAGATCACCACCGGTAGAAAAATGGACCATGTGCCATAGAGTATAAGTTTGCTTTCAAAATAATATTTAAAAAATATTTAGTATGTAGAAATAACATCATATTCAGCTTCTACACAATTTCTAATAAAATTTCCTATAGAACATATTAAAATCGGAGTTACGTAAAAGATATGGATAATTTAGAAAAATATTTGTTTGACTTAAATATCTTCCAAAATAACATTTCAAAAATATTTAACAGGTAAAAATAACATCATATTCAGATTCTACATATATTTCTAATCAAAATTAATATATAACATGTTCAAAAATCAAAGTTAAGGTTTAAAAGATATGGATAATTTTAAAAAATATTTGTTTGACTTAAATATGACCCACAGGGAATTACCTGAAAATTCAGGGGGGTTTCCGAAAAGAAGTAAAATAACGGGTTGGTTGTGACTTAAGTATGTACTGCGGATTAATTCACAAAAAATACATGGTTTTGTTTTTGCAAAATTATGTGACGGATCGCCAGAAGCACTCCTTACTTTATTATTAGGTAGAGACATAAGAATGTCGCTATGTCAATATTCCATTATATTTTCAACACCAAGATTTGGGTTTACCATTGAACTTGCTATCTGTGAGACAAATATATGCATATATGCATACATGAGATATACCTGATTCGTATATCCGTGGGGCAAAGATACCCACCGGGTTTGGGCATAAGCCTTTTTGTTACGGTGAAATCGACAGGCGAGCAACGACACTCAATTGTTGTATGCGAATGTCCGCCTAGAACACGATGCATTTTAGTTTTTGGTCACAATAATAAACTACTTTTAAAGATGAATTGACACGCAATTATTGTTATAGTTGTTTGGTCACAATATGATTTCTTTTAAAACAAATTCGCCTTAAGACATGCACTACAATCTAGTCACATCATATATAGAGAAAAAAAATAAGAACTTAAGTATATAAGAACTTCTTGAATTATCTACAATATTTGCTCATGAAGTAACACCAGCATGCTATAGTTCCTTCCTCTCCCACTTAATCTTCTTTCTTTAAAATTCTCTTGTTATATAAGAAAAGAAAATTTATCATAGTGTGCCCGGAGGGAAATCCAGTCACTTATTATCTGAGGAAAAAACACATTACTTTTGTGATCCTCTTGTTTCCATAGCGTCTTTCTCGACCTTTTCCCTCGTAAGATTCCCTGTAAAGCTCCTTCTCTAGTCCTCCTTCCGTGCACCATGCGTAACTCGTGGCTGAGACTGCTGTCAAGCCATTACTCTTTTGGAATATGTTGGAACTATGGAAAGGAGTGGGTCTAGGGTCTCTTAATCCGGCTCTGATGGGACTGCAGTGAGCCGGATCCATGATTGGTGAGCCCAAATCAGCAGAAGGCGGCGCCTTCATTCTCTATGGTGAGAGATCCCTGAAAGTCAGAGATTTTTTTTATGATGTGTACGGTGTTTCGACATGCTGCAAACATTCATATTGTTTTGTGCACACGCAAGCGATATATTGTTGTCTTTTGTTGTTTGGAATTACTGTGCGTATGATTTTACTCTGTCCCACTCTATATGATGCCTAATCTAGTGGTGTGCTGCCGTTTGGATCAGGAGTTGAATGGCTTGATCTGTTATGTCGTATGAAATCGGACAAGCAAGAGTCATACACATAGCAAGACTCTTTGTTGTTTCTGTATGCTAGATGTATTTGTCTTTTCATGATCCGACCTATTTTTGAAAGAGCTGCCACAATCAATGGGGTTCTAGTTGCATGCCATTTTTTTTCTTGTGTGTGACAAAATGTTGGAATATTTTTCTCAATGTTTTCAATTATGTCAAGAAAAATGTTGCAAATAACACACAACATACATGTTGTATGTGCAGGATTTTGGTTGCATAGATTGGATGGCTCATGATCCGGCTTAAATCCAATCCAATAGATGGGTGGCAACTGATTTTCCAACAACATTAGAGGACGCCTTACAGCAAGGATAACCAACTACTAGATAGTACTCCCTCTGTTTCAAAATAGATGACCCAACTTTGTACTAAATTTAATACAAAGTTGAGTCATCTATTTTGGAACGGAGAAAGTATATCTTAGTGAAATGTTATTGATAGCTAATATAATACTAGTCAATACTAGTAAGCTTGCACGTGCAATGCACGTCTTAGCTAAAACTCTTTTTGAAGATACATCTATTCTCAGTCAAAAACACTTTGTTTGTAGTTATATTTCTTCATGGCAGATGATTGCATGTGCAACACTGTTATAAGCTTAGCAAGAAATTTTCTCGGTCCCCTCTCAAACATATGTGAACAAAATAAGCTACTAATCCCCTCTTAAATCAGACCAATGCTCCCTTGATCAATAATAGGAGCAAATATATGTGAACAAAATAAGCTACTAATCCTCTCTTAAATTTCTGATCTTCTGTATATAATTCCAATTCTGGACAAATGGTAGGCAATAATTACGTTCATTTTTTAAATCAATTTGTAAATCAAGGCAATACAATGTGGAATTCAAACTTCAGTCGTAACAGGTGAAGAATGATTACCAATATATCCACATCTGAGGCCTATAATAAGAAACAACAAAACTGCCGCTAGCATGGTGAATGAAAAGTCAGCATCCAACATGAATAGATAGACCCAGTAATGCGAACCAATGGCTTTGTTTTTTTACAAATGGATCCTTTTCCCTTAGTTTTTCTACCAAAACAAACAACATTCCCCGGGATAACCACCATATGTCCGTATGATAACAACTTGCACCATCGACCTGGCATGGTTCTTAGTTGATTGCGCCTCTTCTTCTGCTCTCACAGGATACAAACCTGACAGTGTCATGTGTAATGCTCCAATAATCAGACAATCAAGATGCACAAACTTATATATAGACTCAATCTGCTTAGTGAAGACATCTTAACATGTGTTGACATTCACAAAAGTGTCAGTAATGCTTTCATAGATGACAAAAGAAGATTTATACTATGCCAACAGAATTACCAGTACATATTTTTATTGAAGTACATATGTACATGTACATTCAGTAGTCTACCTGATTTTATTATTGTCAGAACATGCAGAAGATTTTAAAAGGTAAATAGACAAATACCAATCCAAGTAATATGAACATTGGGATGCTCTGGTTTATATATCCTTGCTCTGATTTCTTGTGCAATCTATTTTCCATGTAATACCAATCTGATATCTTGGTGATAACATGATCGAGTGAAAGAAAAAAAAATACAGAACAACATTGGGAAAATATATTGCTAATGAAAACAATGTTCCCAGAAAAATATATTGCTTATATTAGAAACATGTTGTAGAAAATGAATCTAACCTAGGGATATATAATATAATATAATAAATATCCTATATGCTTTTGTTTCTTCTATTTTGTTTACATATTTTCTCATTTCTATTGAATAGGATTCTAAAATCATTTCTTAGAGTGGAAATGCGCATAAAAGAGGACACCACTTATAGTTATAGACATTAAGGATATTATAGTATTAATTTAGCCTGACTCCACCCTCCTTAAAGTTTGACTAATTTGAATTACATAGGTGGTGGGGCATATTTATAACAAGTCATAAATAATACATCTGTATAAATGTTTTCTCTACATTCGCTCTATATTACAAGGCTAGCATCTTTTACTGTTGCACAGAATTGAAATCTAAAAGGAAGGTCACATTACCAAGAATTCAACTTCCAGACAATATGCAAAAATGGGAACCATAATCTCAAAAATCTTTTACCACCCTCGTCCATGTCGATGAAAGATTAAATAACTATAGAAAATATAGATGGTACAAAATCTCGTTCCATGACATCACAAGCTCAACGATGGTACAAACGAGCGACTAAACTGATGATAAATGTATACCATGCAGCTTGTAGACTTTCGGATTTAACTCCACCAGCTGGTAACAAAACATAACATGGGTGTCCTAATTCCTAAATGGGCGTTGAAGTCCTACAATGATCATAGGACCAGTCCTCTTCTTATGGTTCTATCTACAGGGATCCCAGTATGTTGGCAGAATCAACATGCATGTGGCCTCAAAACAGAAAGATAAATCATGCCAATATTTTGTATGGACAGATTTGATAGCGATCAAAATGTACCCAATATGCATGACCTTTGGCCTGCGATCCAAATGCATCCAAACGCCCGAGCTCCCGCAGCTCCAAGCTGCCGCCGCCCTGTAGGCTCGCGTCGGTGCCGCGCGCCGCCTCTCGCTGGAGACCATCGCAGCCGGAGGTTCACCGTCAAGGCTGCCACACCCCTGCCCTTCCTCCTCTCCCTTCCTGCCGTTCTTCTATATCTCCTCCTCACCTTCGAAGCTCTCTCTCACTGGAACTGCAGCAGGCCATGGAGAAGCTCAGCCGCCGCCCATCCGACTCGCCGGAGCGGCCTGTCATACAGACATCATTTAATGGCAACCGAGTCTGCATATAACCCTGCATGATTTACTACCTCAGCTATGCTCTATTATGATAGTTGATTAGAGTGATTAAAACCCCAAGAGTATATGAAATGGGTATGATTGTAAAAAAATTATAATAAGCTATACCATGTTTCTGGAGTTGCAATCATTAGGTTGAGAAGGAACAAAACCAAATGAGATGCCTGCTGCATAATTTTCTAGCGGATCGCCAATCAGTATGGCATCTCCGTCTATCTTAGGAGGTACAATCTGCAGTTTTATGTATGATTTGGATAATTAGCCTCACCAATAATGTTTTTTGTATCACTGAAGAGAAAAGAAGGCGAGACACAATGTTGAATGGATAGATAGCCATCCAGTATCAACCATCTAACAGGAAAAATATGTGAAGACGGTACTAACATCCGGCATTCAACGCTGCTCCCATGATTGCAGAATGGGCAGGAAAAGACCGTATCGAGCTTGTCCATCCGCTTCCGGTGGGTGGCTTAGCGGCCGCCTTCCTCTTCCACACAATTCAATTTCTCTTCTTCCTTGCAAAACCTACGCAGAGCAGCGGTTAGAATCTACCTATCAAATGATGAGATGATATTTAACACACTAATGGAGTTGCTAGCCGCGAAGAAGAGGACCATCGGGGCTGCGACGGAGAAGAGGACCTGCAGGGCGGCGGCGGAGAAGAGGACCGATGGGCGGCATCCGAGAAGAGGAGGACCGGCGGGCGGCGCCGAAGAAGAGGACCGGCGGCGGAGGGCGAGCGAAGCGGGAGCGGAGGAGGGCGAGGATGGGGGCGGCGGACGGCGGGCGCACGAGGCCCGAGGCACGGCGGCACCTGCTTCCGTTGCAGTCGCTGTGCGCCTCGTCGGTGTCGCCCTTGTCCCCTGGCGAGCGGCAAATTGGAGGTCGTCAATCCCTGTCAGCCGGCGTCGGCGGGGCCGAGCGGGCCGAGTAGCGGCTGCGCTTGGCAGCGAGAAGTGGCGGCGGGATCGAGCGGCGGCTGGGCGGACGGCAGGCGCGGCGGGCAGGCGCGGAGCATGAAGGGGCGGCGGCGGGGTCGAGCGGTTGGGGGAGAAAGGGCGTGCGGGACTGCGGGAGTGCGGGTGGGTGCGGTTTTTCTTTTTGAGAGAGTTTCGTTAGCGATCTGGCTTAATTGCGTGGCTTGTTGGGTTAAACACGGAACGATTACAGACCATCGGATCTTGTCTATGGACGCGCCTGATTGTTTGGATCTGCTCCTCTCTTTCTTTTATAGTGGTAGTAGATGTACATTAATTAACTATAGGTATGTACTGCTACTTACTGATGGACGACCTATTTTATTCTCACAGTTTTTACGAGCCGGTGTTGCATTTTTTTTAAGAATAACCCGTGATGCAGCTGCCTACGTCTCACCTCTCTTCTATCTCTCCGTTCCCTTTTTCCAACTCAGCAAAAATATGATGTGACAACTTGCGTGTTAATATCATCATATTTATGTGAATCAACCAGTGCTTAAATAGTTAGAAAGATAATGGAATCCCGGCCATCAGTGTTTCAAATGCTGAATGAATTGTACAAAACCACCATATTGACGCTCAGGTATCCAGAAAAGCATCAATTTGCAAATTTGGGACAAAACCACTGATTCTAAGCCTATTTTTTTTGCCAAAAAAATACTAATTAATGGCTTAGAGCATTTTGATGATGATTATGACACGTGGGTCATGAATTTGATGATGTGGCATAATGATTCACGGTAGATGGCATTAGAATGGTCTTTTTTTTTGCAAAAACCCCTCCCTCCAAAAACAAATACCCATCCCCTACCCAATCTAGATTGGGATCTTGCCATCCCGCACGCCACCGCCCTTCCTTCCTCCTGCCAGCTGACATCATCGCTGGCGGTGTGTGCCCCTCCAGCTAATGATCCCAATTACAAGACGCGTCGCTCGCCGCCGAGATCCTGCACGCGCCACCCGCCTCCTCTCGTTGGTGGACTGATAGGATGCCCTCCTCAACGGCCGCTCTAGACGCGAGGGGGGCTGTGTTGGCAGCGCTGGCTCCTAGATCTAGTCTATGACGGTGGAGGGGAAGCACGGAGGGGGGGGGGCTCGGGTATGCCCATGGCGGCGGCACCTACGAGAGAACAGAGGGAGCTCTGGGAGGGAAAAGGAGAGATAACATAAGAATGAGCGGAGGAGGAGGTCGGGTGGCACGGCGGTGCGGGGTTGCCTGCCGCCCCGCCGCTCGGAACAGGAGCTCGTTCACCGGCGTGGAAGCAACAGCTGCGACATGAGCTGGTTGGAGAATAAACAGAGACTAGTCGAGCTCGCCGACGTGCTGCATGGCGCAGCCGCCACCGCCTCGCACCGGTAGAGCAGTGTGGAAAACCTTTGCTTCTGCTTGTTTAGGGACGCGCTGCCTCGAGTGCGCAGACTTAGGCGTCAATGTAGTGGTTTTTTGCAAATTACTCTTCAAATGCTAGACTTGATGTTAGCGCTCGCATTTTCCTAGATTTATTCGGGCCTTTCGACAATGTGCGTTCAATGGAAGAAAACGTTTTCGTCGACTACGAAGATGTGTGTAGCGACTTTATCAATCTCAAGATGATATGCCGGTTCAGTCTCTCGGAGGTGTTCATAGGGGGTAGATAGGGTGTGTGTACATGTGTTTATAGAATGAGTGTATATGCGTATGTACGAATCTCTACATCTGTAGTGTGTTAAAGAAAATCATCATATCTATACTTGCTCTGAGTACATGACTATAACAGAAAGGAATATACAGTTAATTTAGTTACCTTATTGAAGCAAACCTACAAAAAAAGGAAGATGGCTGTAAATACCTACAAATTTAGTTGCCTCGTTCATGCGAACCCTAGTTTCTAGTAGTACAACTGAGTTTTTCGATTGCGTTACTAAAAATGGAATGCTAAAGGGCGAGAAAACGAAGCGAAGATGGCGGCGACCTTTCCAGATTCCGCTCCGTAGAAAAAGGAAGAGATCCCAACAACGCTGGCTGTAAATACCGGCGAAGAAGCCCAGGAAAGGAACCACTACGGCGCACCACCACCTCCGAACGAACCAGAAACCACCATCCTCCGCCTCCACGCTCCCAAACCAAAACCCCCAACCATCTCTTCCCCTTCGGAGCGCAGCGCGGTGGGTCTCCTTCCGTAGCCGCGCCGATGTCGTTGCCGGCCGCGATGGCGGCGGCGGCCCGGGAGCACGTGGAGAGGATCCGGCGCGACCGCTACTACATTGGCCGCGGCGAGCAGAACCCGCTAGCCGAGGACATGCACCAGGCCGTCAACTACCTCAGCCAGGAGCTCTACTCCAGGGACGTCCACTTCCTCATGGAGCTCGTCCAGGTGACGAATCTCCTCTTTCTCGCAGTGTACTTTTTCTAGTAGGACTGGTATGATTTATTTACAATTTGCACAATTTTCAAGAAGAAATCAGTCAAATTCGTCTCCACCGTTGTGGTTTTAATTTAATTTCGGACTTGCCTACAAATGATAAGACAGTTTAATTACCGTGCGGTAAAGCCGTCTCAACCCAATAAAACAAGCTAGTACGTTTTTTACCCCATCTACTTGGTTTGTACAGAAATGGATATCCATGTGTTCATCACTACCAAAGTGACCTTTTTTTTTCTTCTTGTATTATATACTACTACCTCCTATCCACAAAAAGTGTCGCAGTTTTGAACTAAACCCAGTTCAAAACTAACTGTGGCCCTTATTTTGGATCGGAGGGAGTATCAAATTTCCAATGATTAATTCCTGCGAGTCCCGTGTAGCTCAAGCTACAGAGCTACACAAAACCACACTCTTTTCTTTTTTACTTCCTTTTTGTTAAAAAATTACTTGTCTCCCCAAACGATTTTATTGAATTAAACAAAATGCTTTACATTTTCTTGTAGCATACAAAGTGTTATCTTCTGTTCCTGTATTTCCTTCGGAGGATTTCTCCTGAGTTTTGCATGCTGTAAATGCCAAGTCACTCTTGTGTTTTGCTCATCCAAGAGATTGTTTGGGAATACATGGTTGCTAGAAATGGTTCTATACTTGTGAAACAGATTAGATTCAGATTCAACTTAACATTTTAGTTTGAAGGTGATTTCCACCCTTTTAAAACCTGCTCTTTGAATACCGTGGTTATCCATGCAAGGAATTTGGAACTCAGGAATTTGCTACAAAAAATAAGTGTTTAGTTCATGGCCTATTTAATTCATGAAAGGAGCAAATTAGACAAGTAATGCATGCTTGTAATAACTAATGAACGAATTGTCCTTCCTACTTACAAATGTTGGGGTTGATGATGAGTTCACAAGTGGGACACCACGATAGACAAATGTGCTTCTACCAACATGTGGAACCAGCAACCCTTCCAAGAGACATAAGTAAACAAATGCTACTTTTTCTTGGTACCAGACCAATCCCAAATAAAAAAAATACACTGCTAGCCTTATATGACATTAACACTATTTTAAAAATACAAATTAGAAATGCAAATATGTGGATCCAACTCAAAATCATTGTCTTGATTTTTGTTTCAATCAATTCTTCTAGATCTATATCATACCAAACAAATTGCAATTTCAACACACAATAGGCATTGTCACTCCTACCTAATCCAGGATCCTGCGCATTTAACTTACTCATGCCATTCTGCCATGTTTCAAAATTAAAAATGTTTGTCATTATAAATCCTTCAATGAACCTACTATGGCCGCTTAAGATTCTCCAACGACTGCAACATGATCTTTTGTTATATGTTGGCTATTTTTTTAATCATGAACCATGCAATAGCCGCAAGACACTATCATATTGTTAAGATCTCCTGAACCAAAGGTAGCTCCTCGCGTTTCTTATGGTTAAGTGGTAATGCACAAACATTTTGCTAGTAAACTATATTATCATCACCACATGAAAGCTAACTGAAATATTGTATGTGTAGTAGTGTAACAACATATGGCATAAAACACAAGCCATACCCCAAGCAAAGGCAAGCATCCATCATTCAAGTTGTCGCATTTATCTATTTCAATGATTTGGACATGTGAGTACATATTGCGCAATTTTAACTTTGGCCATTAGAACCGCAATGATTTCTTTAGACCAATCAAGCTCTTGCACGGCAGTGGCAGAGCCAGGAATTTGCTCCTTGGTATTCCTTGCAATAGAAATATAAGATAGGATTTTTTTGCAATAAGCTAGCAACATCAATGAGTCAATGACCTATATCGATATTAGTAGCAAAATATCGGTGTGGCAATATCAGTCTCTAACAGTTAAGGAAGATTGCAAAACAACAAAGGAAATTACAATATAACTCATTTTGTTCCTTAGTTGATTCTTAACATATTTCCAAAAAAAAAAGTATACCCTTTTAATGTTAGAAGTGACTATCGGAAGAATGAGCACCAACTTCTAATAGTAATATGAACAATAGTAATATGAATAATGGAAAACTTGAATTACATAAACTGGATAATATACATAGTGGCAAACCATATCTTTTCAGATGCAGGGACTACCTTTCCGCCATATCCATTGTCATATGTGTAGGTATATAGCTTTTCATGTTGAATAATTGCTTCAACATTAGACCATTTTCAGAAAGCATACTAAGAAAGACAAAATTGGATGTTGTTTCTAAGAAGTGGGCTGTAAGTGTGAAATTTCTTCACAGTGCTCAAATGTGTTCTTTATATTGATACTACAATGATTTGCACTGAAGAGGACAGGTATCCCACCATGCTATTATGTGATGAACCAAAACATGATAGGATGGCATGAAATTCCATAAGCAATACTTTTTTTTTAATTTTCCTTGTAACTGTAATTCAGAAGTTTGCTACTAAGATTGGTGAAATGCAACAAAAATTTGCTGAACTAGTGTTTCGCTGGATCAGCTTTTTTCTCAATCTTATTTAGCCAACAGATATAAGTGCAGTTACATTATGTCACTTTGTAAAGAGCCTTTCTTTGATGTGTATCTTACAATTAAGACTAGCAGAATCGCCATGTTTCACTTGTATGCTCTCCTGTTAGTGAATAAAATTTTATGCCATATTTTAAGTTTAATACTTTCTTCCTCTAAAACTAGAATGCTGAAGATAATGAGTACCCTAGCGGAGTAGCGCCATCTTTGGAGTTTCTAGTTACATCCAATGATGTTACTGGATCTGGTGCATCATCTACTTTGCTCATCTTCAACAATGAGAAAGGCTTCTCTCCATCCAATGTTGAATCCATTTGTCGTGTTGGAAAGTCAACTAAAAAAGGAAACAGGGACAAGGGATACATCGGAGAGAAAGGTACATCTTTGCATCCCACTTATAAAATCCCTTTGTTTTCTGTTTTGGCAAACGAGAGAATTTACTCTTTGGTGTTATTCCTTTAATTTCAGCAAGGAATCGGTTTTCTAACTATTCTTCTCAAGCACTATGATAACTGACATAGCTAATAGATGACATGTAAAATGATTGAAATATTAATCAGTACTTAATTAGGATGGTGATGAACTAGATTCTAGACGGGGTCAGTATCCTCAACCTAAATGTATTTTGTAATATTTGTTTTGGGTGGGTCATGATGTACTGTATTGCCTTAGAATTTGGGTGCCATGAACATGCACTCAAACTAACACTCTGTCAGAAAAAAGATGTGACGATTATGCGTACTCTTGTAAAAGATTTCCAAGTTTTAAGTTCTTCCATACTAAAAAAATGTGTAAAAAATATTCTTCACTGCTTGTGCATGTTGAGCATGTGACAAATCTTGTAGAAATCATTTCAGACTAAGTTATGGTTTCGGCGTTATTGGGAAGTGAAGAAAATATTGTTCACCTTTTTCCTCCAATGGGTGTAAACTCGCCCCTAGGAGTATTATATCCAGCCGTCAATGAACCTCAAATAGTTTTTGGATGCTCCTATAAAATTAATGACTTGCTACTTGTCAGAGTGCTAGGCTTTGACACCCAATTTTATGCTCCATTATATCAATAAAAAGGCTGATAATCTGTCACTGCTACTTCAATTTTTTGATAGGAAAGTAGGGAGAGCTCCTAGCTCAATTTCAATGAAACAAAATTGTTTGATACATCCAAGTTCACAGACATAGATTGGTATCCATGTCAGCAAAAGGCAAAGTGAAAGTGTTAACATCCCACCCAGTTTGTAAAACAGAGTAGAAACGGAGCCAAAATACTGAAACTGATGAAGGCTGGTACTTCAAACACTCTATGTGACATACTATGTAGTGGAATCCTATACATCACTCATCTTGATCCTTATTATGTGTTAAGGTGTAACTTCTTTTCTTACTATTGCCGTCGGAATTCTGGGATCTCTTGCCCTCCTAGACCTTCCTTGGCAACAACTGTATTTCTGGGAGCTCCCGTGGAACTTCCTTAATTTGCCAAACACAGCCAAAGCGGGTCTCACATCATGGTTTGTTTAAACGTCATTTTGTCACATTGATGAACATCATTGCACCGTTAACTGAACGTTCCTTGGTTGGACAATATGGGATAACTTGTTACGGCTTGGATTATTATTTGAAGTGCAACAATACCCTTATTTAACTCTATGTGCTATTAACAAAAAAAAACTGTAGTCTGCATCAATAGCTTGGAGATTCTTAAACTTTAAACTTGGAGATTCTTAAACCTTAAACTTTAAATTTCATTTTAGACCATGTTTGTGATGTTGGGACAGTTTGGACTATACATTTTTTATTTTGACAGGTTGAACCAGATTTATAACATGGTCGAAATTTCACTTCATTTTGCTTCGATCTTCTAGTTTATGCATGCCTAGCATTATAAGATGTGAAAATATCCACAAATGCATTTTATTTCAGCAGTCATCCTTGTTAACCCCTTTCATTTGAAGAATTACAACAAACAGCTATTTACCTACTTTACCATTTGTACCTCTTATATTATTATGACTTCACGGGGCGAAAGCCTTTTTCGGTATTATTATGACTTCAATGTTGTGATACCTTGTTGCACTTGATGTAGGTATCGGGTTCAAGAGCGTTTTCCTGATATCGAGCCAGCCCCATATATTCAGTAATGGCTACCAGATCAAGTTCAATGAGAAGCCTTGTTCGGAGTGTAACATTGGATACATTGTCCCTGAGTGGGTTGAGTCAAAACAGATCCTTTCAGACATAAAAAAGATATATGGGCGATCCAAGGTCCTCCCAACAACCACTATCATCTTGCCTCTGAAGGACAAGAAGGTTAGTGTCGTAAAGCAGCAACTGTCGAGCTTGCATCCAGAAATGCTACTGTTTCTGTCAAAGATTAGGCGGCTCTCTGTACAGGAAGCCAACTCCAATCCAAAAGGCAGCACAGTCAGTGAGATTGCAATATCTAGTGAAAAGAACTACCAAGCGAGGAAGAACATGCACGCAGAGTCTTACACGGTCCATTTATCAGCTCAAGAGAATGGGAAAGAAGAAGAGTGTGGCTACTATATGTGGAGGCAGAGTTTCCCAGTAAAACCAGAGAACAGAGTGGACAAACGTGCGGAGATCGACGAGTGGGTCATCACCCTGGCCTTCCCGCACGGCGAGCGTCTATCCCGTGGGAAGCAGATATCACCTGGCGTCTATGCTTTCCTTCCCACTGAGATGGTGACGAACTTCCCATTCATCATTCAGGCCGACTTCCTCCTTGCATCTTCAAGAGAGGCTATACTGTTTGACAGTCCCTGGAACAAGGGGATTTTGGAGTGTGTCCCAAGTGCTTTCTTGAATGCTTTTGTCGCGCTTGTGAAATCTAGCGCTGACGCACCAGCAATGTCCTTACCGTCTATGTTTCATTTCCTGCCGGCCAATCCTTCACCAATCCCAGTACTTGAGCCGGTTAGATCTGGCATCAAAAACAAGATTCTTGTCGAGGATATAGTGCCATGCGAGTCTCATAGTTCGCAGAAAATATTTTGCAAGCCAGGTGAGGTTGGACGACTGAAACCAGCCTTTTGGAGTATTCTCAGCAAGGCAAGGGAATCTGGAGTTGACCTAAAGAATCTTTCAACCCATGGAAGCTACATTCTGAGCTCTCATTTCGATAAGTCCACGTATAATACCGTGCTATCATTTCTTGGTGTTAAAAGTGTGAGCAATGAGTGGTACGCCAAATGCATTGAGGGCTCGAATCTTGTCAAGGAGGTAAATGAACAGATTTATCTGGAAGTTTTATCCTTTGTCGCCGACAATTGGCAGAACTGTTTCTCCGGTACAAACATGATGTCTATTCCCCTGCTAAAGTATGTTGATCGGAACAATGCTCTCTCTTTCCGGAGCGTTTCTAGAGCTACTCAATTGAGTGACAGATTGTGCATTGCATCTGAGAAGAAGTGCATACCTTGGCTTATCAGCTGGAACCGGGAGTTCCCTTCTTCTAACCGCGTTTTTGTACCTCCCAGCACACAGGAAGCTCTACAAAATTTCGCACAGAGAACAGCAGTATCACAGTGGCTTCAGAGCTATGCAAAGGTGGAGGCTGTGTCTGTCTACAGTTATGGACTAGCGGTTCTTAATTCCTTGAATTATGATAGCAAGCCTGTTATTGCTTTTGCCCATTTTCTGTACCACTCGTCTCAGAAGGGTCACATCGAGAGCTACCACTTGGCAGAACTGTGCCGTGCCATGCCGGTAATCGACAGCTATGGCAGTGTGGTCAAGACAAGAAGCAGCCTTCTAGTTCCTGCGAAGGGCAGTAAATGGGTAGGATTGATGGGCACGAACCCATGGAGGAACCAGAACTACATTGAACTATCAGCAGACTACAAGTCGTCAGGCAGTTACGCTGGGATCTATGCACCTGAAGACCAGCTCTTGGCTTTCCTAAAGACACAACTGCAGGCTTCAGACATTCCGTTCATACACCCTCCAGATGCAAGCTTTCCTACAGTCTCATCGCCTCTGACTGTTGACAATGCAATCTTGCTTTTGCAATGGATACAGAATCTCAAGTCAAGAAGAGTACATTTACCGGCTAGATTTCTGGCTTGTGTAAAACAGGGAAGTTGGCTGAGGACATCAGTTGGATACAAGCCACCAAATGAATCATTTCTGTCCAGTTCTGAGTGGGGAGTTCTTCTGCAAAATGGATCTTCCTTTGTTGACATACCAATGATTAACCAAATTTTTTATCAGAACAAGCTGCATATGTACAAGGATGAACTCAAGGCGATCGGAGTTCGATTCGAATTTCAGGAGGCGTCAGCGTACATCGGCAGCCGCCTCATGTCCATGGCCGCAAGCAATACACTGACCAGAGAGAATGTGTACTCACTGCTTCGGCTGATTCGCTTTCTTCGAGAGAAAGTTCTGTCTCCAAGCGAACTCATCAACAGTGTCAAAGATGGACAGTGGATGAAGAGTACTATCGGCTACAGGTCTCCGGTTGGGTGTATCATCTATGATTCAGACTGGGCAGTTGCATCCTGCATCAGCAGCCAGCCGTTCCTTGATGTCAGGTTCTATGGCGAGGACATCCTTACCTACAAACCAGAGCTCAAATTGCTCGGTGTTCTTGTTGGATTTGAGGACAGCTACAAACTTGTGATTGATAATTTCAAGTTCAGTTCAGCTGCTGTTACTCCTGAGGCTACTGTACTAATCCTCAAATGTATCCGGCATGTGAGCTCATGTGACGCCTTCATAAGAAAACTCAAAGATTTGAAATGGGTTAAGACCAATGTGGGGTTCCGTGCTCCTAATGAATCTTTTCTTGTGGATCCTCGATGGGAGTGCCTTCTAAAGGTCTTTGATGGGGTTCCTGTAGTTGATTTCAGATTTTATGGGAGTAAGATTAGTCCCTACAAAGAAGAGTTAGAAAAGACTGGCTTGATAACAAGATTGGAGGCGGCATCGAAGGCTATAGCTAACTTGTTCAACCAGATGGTTCTGAATTCATTACTTCAAAAGGCGAGTGTCCTAGCTCTGCTAGCATGTTATCGGCAGCTGAAAACACAGGGCGCACTTCCCGTCGAGCTCTTGAGTTGCATGCTGAATGAGAAGTGGTTGTGCACATCGTTGGGTTTCAGATCCCCCAAAGATGCAATCTTATTTAATGCAGAATGGCAGTCTCTATCGTCAGTAGCAAACTTACCTTTCATAGATGACAGTGTCTCTAACCACGGTTTAAGCAAAGAAATACATGGTTATAAAGATGAGCTCAAGAATTTAGGTGTTACTACTGAAGTGAAAGCTGGTGCTAGGTTTGTTATCAATGGCATCAACATTCCCAAGGATCCTTTGCACATGTCTGCAGCTACTGTCTTGTCATTGCTCATGTCCATTCAGAGCTGGTTGGCTTCTTCAAGTAACTTCCCAAAGGGCTTTCTAGAGAAAATCAAAGGCTGCAGTTGGTTGAGGACAAAAGTGGGGTTCCGATGTCCCGATGAGTCGATCCTGTTTGATCCAAAGAATTCTTCAATTCGCATAGAAGATGGCCCTTTCATTGATGAAGCATTCTATGGCTCGGAGATAGCCTCATTCAGAGATGCCCTTGCGGCAATCGGAGTATCTGTGGATGTTAGACACGGACATGAGCTTGTTGCTCGGCATCTGAAAAGCCACAAAAACAAGGCTACTATTTCTCGTATTTACACATACCTTCAGGAGTGCAATTGGGAGCCTGCAAACAAGACGAGTAATTGGATCTGGATACCAAATAAAAAGAAAAGTGGAGAGTGGGTGAGCCCTCTGGGTTGTGTTCTTCATGATAAGGACAACCTTTTCAGCCTGCAGCTGCATGTCTTGGACAAATATTATGACAAGAAGTTGCTGGACTTCTTTTCACATGTTTTTGGTGTGAGGAATGGTCCTAGCGCTAAAGATCATTGCAAACTATGGAGCACATGGGAGAGCTCTGTCGATGCGCTACCTGTAGCTGACTGCTCTGCTTTCTGGCAGTTCATTGCCAAGAACTGGAGCAAAAGCACGGAGAAGCTTCTTTCTGCTTGTGTCAAGGTTCCAGTTTGTACCGACGGAACCATCCTTCTGTCAAAGAAAGTGGATGTGTTTATTCCTGATGATCTACTTCTCAAGGATTTGTTCGACAAGCTTCCTAACCGGTCATTGTTCATCTGGTATCCATCTTCAAGCCTGCCTTCCATGTCTCGAGCAAAGCTGAACAACATCTACGGTAGGATTGGAGTTCAGGCAATATCCAAAGCTGTTGGGAAGAATGATTCACTCACATTGGAAAATGTCAGTCCAACAAAAGCTGCTCGGCGTAAGGTGATCAATGTTGGTATGATCAAACTGGTCCTTGCTTTTCTTGCCGATCCTGCTCTCGACATTTCTGCTGAAGAGCGGCACAAGATTGTTTCCTGCCTGCTCAATGTGACGGTGCTAGAGACCAGCGAGCCGATCACGGTGGGATACAAGGTGAAGCTGTCCACTGGGGCCGTTTTGGATGTGAAGGCCACACGGAAGCTCCGGTGGGAGAGGGAGAGCTCGAAACTGTACATGCAGAAAAGCAAGCGTGCACCAGGCTACAAGGAGAAGTTGGAGTTTGCGACGAACTTTGCGGATGAGGTATCCCAGGGGCTGCTCTTCGAGAAGGCGGAGCAGATCCCTTTGCTCGCGGAGCTCATTAAAATTGGTAGCTTGATGGACTTCCACGCTGCCGCTGTCGAGTACCTTCTGAAATCAAAAAATCTGCAGCTCTTCCCTGAAGACGAAGAATTCCTTAACACTAGATCGCTAGGTATGTGACTGATAAACAAAAAATTTCTCATCTTATGAGTCTGAAAGTATTTACCTCCTTATGCAGTTTTCTCCAACTCTTTGACGCTTGTATGCATGCAGGTCGTAGCAGGAACCGTTAGTGATCTCTGGAGTTGCTCTTGCGCATGCGACACATGGGAGTGAAGTGGTGAGTGCATTGCTTGTTTGTTTTTCTGTAGAAGTTGTAATGGAAGCTTACGTAGTAAGCTCACTTTACAGGTTACTTGCTGATGGCCAGGTATGCAGGAGATTAATTGGTGCTTAAATCTGGAGGGTCCAACAATGCGCCTACTCGATTATCTTGTGGATACGTTTTGTCGCGATTACTAGCTGTGAACTTTTGTTTTGGCTTTCTCCCTTTATGAACCGCAACCTGTCTGTTTTTTTCGGTGTGAAATGACACTCGTATGTACTGGTGTGTTATCCTTTCATGTTTTGTGACCATCATCTATTACTCCCTCCGTTCGGAAATACTTGTCATTAAAATGGATAAAAGGGGATGTATCTAGACATATTTTAGTTTTAGATACATCTCTTGTTATTTAGCATGAATATATGTTGGACCATGTGTGAGTTTGGTTGTGGTGGCCTGCTAAATGAGAGACGTCTGGTTGCCTTTCAAATCTTTCAGCATGCCCATGGTTTTTAGTGTGCTACTGAATCATGAAAGCTAAGGAATGGTTGGTTGGTTGTGAAATCTTTCAGCATATATAAATGAATATTTTGCACGGTTTGTGCTTGTTACTGATGGCCAAACAGTTGCAAATGTTCTGTTGATATGCCCCGGCGGATGCCTGGGACTGCAAGCGTCTCTGCTTGCTTGACTGGGCATTCGACATGTAGACAACCAACTGTCAAGATGATATATAGCAGATCAAATCCCTGTTGCCATTGTTAAGGATTAATTATAGGCCTAATAATATCTGGTCAATCAACAACTGCCTTAGTTTAGCAACTGTCATGCGGTTATCCATCCCTTCTCCAACATACATGTATACATCTAGATACATCCTCTTTAATTCATTTTGATAATAAGTATTTTCGGACGGAGGGAGTAGATGACTCAACTTTGTACTAGTTTTAATACAAAGTTGAGTCATCTATTTTGAAACGGAGGGAGTATATAGGAAAAAGCTATTTTCTAAACGACAGGATTCTTGTAACAGATCCGAATGCTTTCATTGTCGCTAGATTAGAATCGCACGGTCCCAACCGCTTCACACGTACTTACCGCCTCATTTTATTTTAAGAAAAAGCAAACACAACTTGCTCACGTAACCAACCGAGATGTACATTTGCTCTTGCCCATTGATAGTGGGCCCTTAATTTTAATGTCCGCCAAATATGGTTTTTTTTCTTCTAAAAAATGTCCTTCCTTTTTAGGCTTTGCTCAGTGTTTTTCAATCAAATGTCTTTCTCTCATGAACAAAATTAGAGCATCTTCAATACGGAACCTCGAACCGTCGGCAACCATCTGAATTACACGGTTCTGTATCGGACCGTTCGGTAGTTCGAATGCCCTTTTTTTTGCAAACTGGAAACGAAGCCGTGGTTGGGGGAGGGGGGGAGGTTACAGACGTCCATGTCGCAGTCACGCCTGCGTCTAGTAACCGTGGCCCATCCAAAACCTTCCTTCCTTGCCTGCATGCTTTCCCACTCGATACCAGCTGCCCGCATTCAATTGTTTTAGAGCGGCCGCCCCGCATTGACGCCAGCCACAGTGGATACCACTTCTCACTGGTGTCGGCATTGAAAACATACCGCGGTTACTCTTGTGTAAATATCATGGTAATATACACATTGCGGAGCTGATAACTTACTCGAAATACTGCAATACTTTGACCAAGGGAGTTTTTTTGTCGAAAACATACCCCTGATAACTTTTGTGAAAATAACATGGTAATATACGCACAACAGAACTGATAATTGACGTACAAATATCATGGTAACTTTTCACCCGATAAAATAATCGTTAAAAGACACATCCCGATAACTTATGTGTAAATAATATGATAATATACACACATCATAGTTGATAACACACATACCAGCACCACGGTAATGGTTGAATGATAATATACTTATGGAGTGTCTTCCATAAGAGCATTGAGATCAGCCATTGGCGACGGGTTGCCAATGAAAGAGACAACTGCTATCCTTGGGTGATGATGACAAAGTTTTCTATTTCGTTGTTTTTGATCCATTGCTTCAGGCTCTCGATTATTGAAGGCAGCATGGCTTCGGCATGGGCTTGGCTTTGCGTGTTGATGTGTGCTTCGATGTCGGTTGTTGTTGCGGCCGTGGATGCATTTATTTTCTGTTCGACGGTCTACTTGTTGGCTCTCCTTTTCTGCCGTTGCAGCTCTCGTGGTCGTCGGGATAATGACAGTCCCATTTGGCACCGCATATGGCGCCGTTCACACGGCCACCCGCCGAAGGTGCTAACGGTTCCTTGCCGATGATCACGTTGATCGACCGGCTAAGAGGAGGGTTCCACCCGGTCGTGGACCCTTACAAGCTCTGAGGTTCCGTGCTGCCTTTTCAGTTCTTCTTCGAGTCTCCTCGTTTGGTGATCCGCGGAAAATCCCCTGACTTATGATCATAATGGTATTGACCCCTGACATAGTTATATTCGAGGGGGTCCTTGAATTGCTCGAAGTGATTTGGGATGCCATTTGCTGCAAGTATAGCGTCCAGCTTGTCGACACGAGCTTCTTCCCAACAAAACCACGGCTTCCAAGGGCGTGGTTACTTAATGTCTTTGATCGCATGTCCTTCCCCCATGACAACTGGTTCTGCACTACAGGTCCAACACCATCATTGGAAGGTCTCCGGACCATAAGCGCATTCAGATGTGCACTCTAGGGTATCCACTCGGATACAGTCTAGCCACTCGGACGTCTTCCCACCAGTCAGCCTCACCAACACCACTCGGACACAGGAGGCGGAGGGGCGATGTGGGAGCCGCAACGGTTGAGGGGATTAACGTTGGACTTCAAGTGTAGTTATAGCGGCAGTTACCAGTAACGCCTATAGTTACTCCCCCTCTTATCTCCCCTTGTAACATAGCATTGATGAGGGTGGGCGCACTCTATGTAAACCCTCTCCATCGCCATGACAAGGGTTCGCAACCTACTGTAATCATATACCCCAAGAGAAGACACAAGCCTCCGGACACGAGACGTAGGGCTATTACCTCTAAGAGAGGGGCCTGAAGTCGATAAATGCGAGTGTTACACATGTGCCGTAGTTAGGTTCCGTCCCTATTTGTACCCCTAGTACTCACTGTCTAGATTCGTTGCCTCGACAGCAGCAGATGCCACGTGTCGGCTGCCGCACCTGCCGCCATAGTAGTTTTGTCCATCCCACCTAGAGTTGGTTCTTTTTTGTCAATTCGACTGGGCGGATGGTCCTTTCGGGCAAAGAGACTAGTTGGTTTGTTACCAACACTAGAAGAACGCCTGTGCGTTGCAACGGGGCCACATTAACTTTAAGAGTTCAATATTACGACATTGGCGATCTTTTTTACCATCAAATCCTCACACATACACACTCTCCCTCCCTCTTCCTCACTCTCTCTCCCCCTCTCCCTCTCTCTAACACACACACATATCCATCTTATTGGGTACGGGACCATAATCCATCTATTTCACACACACACACTTGTGCATAACAATATGGATTATGTGTATTCTATTTGCCACCAGAACTGAGGGAATTAATTTCATGTAAATCGGCCAACCACAGCTCCAAGAATACGCGGAGGAGGTGGCCCGGGTCAGCGCCGACGCCGTCCGACGCGGGCCACGGGCCCGCTTCCAAGTGCACGTGCAATGCACGTCTTCACAAATATTATAACCAGATATGAGAAATCACATACTAACACGATGTTGCAATCAACTTGTAATTAAAGAAGCCAAAAGTCTTTTTTCTTAAACCAGAATTCCTTATGCTGGAGTTTAAACAAACCCCACAATAACATGATCAATATTTTTTTGCTCTACTTATCACCTAATTAAGCAAATGCATGACTTATGAAGCGGATAAGAAATCATGTTAACTTGGAACTAAAATTCCAACAAAAGAGTGAGGAACAAACCTTGTTATCATTGCTCTGAAGTCTGAACCTCCCCCTATTTGTTAGTGAAATGTGAGTATGCTTCAAAGATAGTAATTTCTTATGCAACATATGCTTTTACATTTGAAAGAGCTACAAAATATGTTGACCTACCTATGTGCACTTCCTAAATCAAGCGGATAAAATTATTTCTATCGGCAATATAAAATACTAAACATTAGTCCGAATTGAATAATACAGCAGAATTGTCATTTCTGACTTTTCATCCATCACTGAATACGAAAGAAAGGGACAATGTCCACTAACCATGCAAATATTCTGACCATGGGATATTTAGGCTGGCGTATATGGGAAATCAAAACTAAAAATGACTCGATGAGTTAGGGATACATCAATAAATATTGTAAAAAGTGATAAAAACAAATCTGCAGCAACTCGTGACCCCACGAACTCGTATTCGCAATGAGCAAGTTAGTGAGGCCGCCACGGTAGGCTAGCACCAAGGGACAAGGGCAACAACCGCCTTCCCATCCAACCTACTTTCATCCTAAGCCCATGAGTACCGCTAGTGTGTTGCCACGTACGGAGAAACTACAAACTGAAATTTTCATCCAAATCATGAAAAATGTTAATGTTCCTCTCCTCTCCCATCCCTCGTGTGAACATACCCAATTCATGGTTGGCTCGCTACATTCAGCGTAGCTCTGATGTGCACTGTCCTCACTCTTGATTAGTTGCTGCAGTGCCACGCATCTACGCCAACAAGCTGGGGAAACAAATGTAAATGTTACACCGAGTCAAAATCAACCATCCCACAATCGTAACAATTGAAAAGATAATAACCAAAATTTAACAGAAGAACTACTGCTTGGCTCCCAGATCCATCTCGACAGCCCTTGATCTGGCTGCTGAGCTTCTCCTAGCCGCCTCAACATCACGTCATTACCAAACATGTAGTGGATGCCTAGTGGGACAAGGATTAAGAAATAACATGAGGTGAAAAATATGATGGCTGTCAGTTCCATAAAAGGATCCAAGTAATTTGACAAAACAGATGGGGAGCATCTTGTATAATCTCAAAAAAGCAACTAAAAATATGAGAAATGAATTGATGAAAATCAGCCCCTGCTCTCATTCATGCTCGCTTTTGTAATGGGAGGCAAGGAATGGGGATACCGGGAGAAGAAAGGATCACATGTACGTCAAGCCTCCACTGCCGGCAAGTGGGGTTGCTTCACATCCAATCTCCACGGCTGCCGCCTCCATGGGGACGAACTCCCATGTTCACAACCGGGCTCCCAATCGGCCGCTGCCTCGGTGACCTTGACGACGAAGTAGTCCCTCCCTTCGATCCCATTCGCAACGGAGGCAACACCCATCCCAGCAGGCGGGTCCGCGGTGAGATCCCTACTGGATTGTGGTCGCGCCTCCCCAAACCTCACCGCGGGACACATGAGAGGGCGCCGTTGCCATGGTCAGGCTTGGATGGGGAAAGGAGGTGACATAGCAGCAACGGCGCCTTCGCCGGGATTGGTGGCGACGGTGGCAGTGAGCGAGCGGGAGGACGGCGGCGGCGAGAGAGTAGGAGGGTGGTGGCGACAGTCCATCGGCCGCCGTGACGTGAGAGGAGGATGGGGATGGGGCCGCGATCTGGACGCATGGAGCGGTCGAGAGGAGGGGAAGCAGGCGGCTGGGTTTTTCCATCGTGCGGGGTATGGGAGAGGTCAAACGAGAGGTTTTTTTTCGTGCGGGAGGCAGAGCAACGAGGGCGGATGTAGGGAGACGGGACGCGGTCGGTTGGCAAAAAAAGGAAAGCTACACATTTTTTTAGGCAGTAGAGATGATTGATGATAAGAAAGGGAAAATCACACCAATATAAGAAAATATCCCATCAATACTTGATTGGAAAATCACATCAATATAAGGAAATATCCAATCAATACTTGATTGATTGCGATTTATTTTTTATATGGTAACTAATCTGATGGATTTATGTGGGTGGTGAAGCGAAAAGGCAAGTGAGAGGGAGACGAAATAAAACCAGCGAAATAAAACCAACAAAAATAGTGAGGCGAAATAAAACCAGCGAAAAATAACCGGCGGACTATTCACCAACTGCTCCATTAGGAGTAGAGATTTGGCAGTGCCAATATTTGGCCAAATCAAATGTTACCAAAATTTGGCAATCTTTTGTAAGATTGGCAAAAAAGTTGGTGTGCAACCAATCTTTAGCCAGCATTTGGCAGTTGCCAAAATTTGACACCGATTAGGCTAAAAAATTTCCCCGTCGCGCGCCGGTAACGAAACGACTACGTACGGACTCCCGTAGAGATCTTTCAGAACTGCCGATACATGGAAGAATTCGCCGCCTCGGCTGGATCTGGGACGGGTCACGTCGCCGTTGACCGGACCTGAAAGTCAGTTGGTGCGCGGGCATAATTTATTTTCTTTCGTTCTTGTGTGGTATGATTGATCTATGCTATTCCACGATCTGATCTATTCCGCTTCGATCTGTCTTTCTTTTGCCAACCAGGTCTGCTATTTGCTCATCGATGAATCGGAAGCGCCCATCGGCCTTGGCTGCCTGCAGCAGCAATCGCCCTTCCGCGATGACTGCGTGCAGGAAGCGCCGTCGTGCCGCCACCTTGCAATCTGATGCATCTTCGTGGGCGTCGCTGCACCAAGACTTGGTCAGCCTGATCGGCTGGCGGGTCTTGGCTGCTGACTTGCTTGACTATGTCCGATTCCGTGCGGTTTGCCCTTACTGGCGCTCCGCCACCGTCTCCCCGCGCGGCCGCGGCCTCCACGACCCGCGCTTCCACCCGCGCCGCTGGATGATGCTCCCCGAGGGCCACGGCATCCACCCCGGCCACCGCAAGCTGGGCGGGTACATCCGCTTCATCAACCTGTCCACCGGCGCCATCGTCCGCGTCCGCCTCCCGCTTTTCAGCAACCACTGCGTCCTCGACTCGGTCGACGGGATCCTGCTGCTGCAGCGGGACGAGGACACCGTCATCCGCCTCCTCCACCCCTTCACCGACGACAATGTGGACCCATAGTAGCCGGAAACGGGAAACGGTGGACCGTCCCTCGATCCGGATTTATCGACCCAGAATCAGATTCGGGAACGGGGGTCGATTCGGTAAGGTTCGATGCGGATTCGGCGTTTCCGCAGCCGGTTCGTCGATTCAGGCTCGGCGACTCGACAGTCTTGGTTCTTGAATCGATCGAGTAAGCAAAAGGTCAGCCATATCAATCACAAACTCCTCGTTTTACTCCCTGTCCCGTTCTTTTTCACTCCCCTAAATAACTCCTCGTTCTGCTCTCCAATTACTCCAAGGCTGCTAATAAATTTTCCATTGGGAAGGAGATGATTTATTTTAGTCTTTATGGATCCATGATGCAGCCAGCTAGTAAAGATTCACGTTCCTCGTTCCATGGTACCGTACCGGATTCATCGTACCGGAATTGAATGGATCACGTTTCCACTTTAGATAAATCGTTCTAGAGATGTATACCCCCGCTGTACCCTATTTTTTCCAGCCTCCGACTCTCGTCCCCCGTTCCCGTTCCTCGTTCCCACCGTACCGGAAACATGGCAACTATGTGTGGACCTCCCTCCGCTCGCCACCCTTCTAGCAGGGTTAACACCCTCCCAGGAGAAGATGTTCAGCTGGAACGTTCTGAGGACCGTTGGTGCTACCTCATTCACAGTGAGCGCAGATGGAGCCGTCACCGCCATGATTGGGCTCTTTAAATTGGGACGGGTAGCGTGTTCCACCACCATGGACCAGCAATGGCGGCTCTCGACATGGCGCATATCAAATGGTTGGAGGCCACTGTCATTCCAAGGCAAGATGTACACCTTGCACACTCCCACAAATGGCAGCGAGCTTCAGATTTTCCAGATTGACTTGCCGGGGCACGGGGAGAAGGAGGACTTTGATAGAATTTTGTGTTATCTACCGGCACCTAAGTTGATTGCCACATGTCTGGCAGGCAAACCTCAGAAGCCTTATTACTAGCTCGCAGAATGTGATTCGGAGATCCTGGTGATCGGCCGTTACCTTTCTGGTTCACTCGACGTTGAGGTTTACAGACTATCTGACATTATCCTAGACAGGATTGCCCCAGTAACGAGCATCGGAGGAAATGCTCTCTTTGTTGAAGAAAGGGTCTTGAGTGTCAGCAGTAGAGTGCACCCCACCATTGTGGGCGACTCTGTTGTACATCTCCATAACAAGGAAATTTATCTTGGGCATTACCACCTTGCCACTGGGACATGGTTGCCAACAGCGGATGGGTGTGTCATACGTGGTGTACCGAGTCCTTGTAGCCTCATCTACCATATCTTCACCTGTTGCTATCGTCCCACTTGGTGAGCGAGTTGTTTCCGTGCTTTGTTGTTACTTAATTCGAGCATACATATGCTACTTGTTGAGCTGATTATTTTCACACCTATGCTTGTAGGAACAAAGGGGGGCTTCTTTATCAGGGTAATGTGCAACCTAGTTGGAAAGTGAAGAGAAAATGGCGTGAGGGGGTGAGTATGATCTGGAATACCTCAATGGTCGCAAACTTATAAGTAATATCATATCAGTAGGGCAACTTTATCTTTTGACCTTTGATTAGATTTGAGATATACAACATAGCATTCGTGATTGCACAAACATAAGTTGCAATTCTTCTTTGTATTTACAACTAGTGAAATAACACTCTGTAGATACTAGCTACAACTATAGTCATTGGAAATATATGTAGTGCGATCACCATTTGTGATATGAATTGTGCAATCAAATTTTGCTTGGGCACCAAATTAGCATGAGAATTTGCCGGAAACTCCCTTTTTCGAGAAAACAGACACATACTCTGACTGCGTTGTAGTACTGAATATAGTCGGGGCAAAATATTTACAATAGGAAGTGTTACTACTTTGAAGCCTATGGTTGAAATGGAACGCAATTTGAACTGCGTAAAAACCTCAAAGAAATAATTTTATGGTCCTTGACTTAATCAGCCATGAATTCCTGGTTGGGCGGCACATTGTTGAAAAACTTGTTGTTTCTGTGCTTCCAAGTACACCAGGCATGCATCAAGCATGAAAACCTCAAAGAAAAAGGGGCACTGGAACATCTCTGCTCTGTCATTCCCAGCCCAGACAACACCCATTCACCCAACATGTGCTGCCTTGACGTCTCCTCTGTGTTCTTAAAATCCACACTAGAGTGTCCTTCTTGATGCTCCCTCCGTCCCATAATGTAAGTGTAAGACGTTTTTTTCAAGAGTAGGCATTTACTATCTTTTAAGCTACCTCTCCGAGCATCACAGCCCCGTGGGGAAGTTTCCTCTTGCTCCTTTTGCAATTAGCATGTATGTGGTACTGTCCTGATAACCATTGTAACATGATCACTTTTATGACATGTGATGGTTGGTTTGTCACTGTTGAGTTTTGTTAAAGAAGAGAAAACGCAAGTGATTTTTCCAAGGTGTGCATTGGTTTTTGTATTAATTGTTGGGGGTCACTTGTGTCATGTGCGGTATGGTGTGTCAATGTTTAGTTTTGTTAGAGAAGAGAAAATGCAAGTTTGTGCATAACAAAACACGAGTAATGCTACATCTAGAAAAGGTTACTTAAAACTTTTACACGCAAGCTGATGTGGGGATTATAATTGGTATAGAGGGATGAAAG
>NC_041383.1:712270975-712313422 GCF_002162155.2 Triticum dicoccoides
AAGTATAACGTTTGTATATTCTTTGTATGTTTACCAATATGGGTCAAAACACATATATTACTAACATGGTACGTCGACAAATTTCTAACAAGGATAGTGGGGGGCTTAAACTTGTCAACTGCAATGCATTTGTGAACTTGTTCGTGCTGGGTCAAGAATGTGCATGGGTAGACAGTTCTTTTTGCAGATTCAGTAGCTCGTCAACTACATCTTGATACTCAGTTGTGTATTTCTGTTTCATATTTTTTTGCGGATAGGTTCTAGTTTGTATTCGATCATATTGATTTAGTTTTCTTTTTGTTGTATTTCTACTTTGATCATATTGATTTATTATATTTCTTTTTGCGGGGATTTGGTTAATACTCCCTCCGTCTCATAATATAAAAACGCTCTTATATTATGGACGGAGGGAGTAGTTTAGTAGTCATTGATCTGATATCTGTTGACCCTTTGCTACGCATAAATGGTTCTCGTGTCAGAGAAAAGGAGCAGGGTCTAAATTCATTCATCTCTCACGCTTTCCTTGTGGCAGTGGCACTCTACTTTTTCAAGGCAGTGTCAGACTTTAAGTTATTGTAATCTTTTTTATAGCTAAATTATTATAATCCTTATGTTTTAAAAATCAGGATTGCTATTTCACATCTAGATGTGAAATACGATCTCACATCTAAGTTCCTCATTATACGATCATGATTGCTGCAAGATTCGTGCAACTCGAATTAGGCTATAATGCACGTACGCCCCGCAGCTTTTTTGAGAGAGGTACGTCCCACAGCTTTCGGTTTTTTTTTGTATAACTCCCGTAGCTTTCGTTGTCTAACTGTTTCGGTGTGTTCTTTTTGGAACGGGCTGGATTTGTGTTGTCTTCTTCTTGATGGGCTGCTGATTTGTTTTTTTTATAGGTAATGCTGATATGTTTTGTCTTTCGTATTGTAGAACCTGGTTGATGTGGTGCGCATTTGGATTCCACACAAACACACACCACAACGAGCGATCAAGAAACCTTTTGCAAGGTTCTTCATCGGTGTTGGGAACCATTTTAGAAGATTTTGATTTTTTTACGGTTTTTGTTTTTCTTTCTAGTCTTTTTTTAAATTACAAATTTTTAACAAATTAGAAGGTTCTTATTTTCTTTTACTTGTTTTTCCATTTTCTTTGTGTTTTTTGTTTCTTCAAAAATAGAATTTCAAAATACATTCGTGTTTTCAAGAAAATGTTCAACACTTTCAAATTTTGATCGCATTTTTCAAAGTTTATTCCTAACTCACGAATGGGCTCGCTTTTTGTGTCTTAATTGCAAGTACAATCATGACACGCAACTCGGTAACCGATCCATTTTGTCCCTTAGTTGCAAGTTCATCGCTGACTTGCAATTCTTATGCGAGTTGCAAGTCCACACTTACTATGCAACTGGGTCCGATCCCAGCCCACTACCCCTAGTACATTGCGCGAGCGTGGGCTGCGGCTATAATTAACTTTTTTGATTTTTTTTCTTTTTTTTTCATTTATTTGTTTCAAATTTGTGAACTTTTTTAATTCATGTTTCTTTATTTTGTCTTTTTCATTTTGCGAGATTCAAACTTTTTTCCATCGTTGTTAGTTGAGTGTCAACCACCCAATAGAGGGGTCTCTTTTTTCTTGTTCGAGTTGCAAGTCTGCCCTTAACATGCAACTAGGCCCCGACCTTCTTTTGTCATAGTTGCAATCCTACCCTCGACTCGCAACTAAACTTTGACATTTTTTAGTCTCAGTTGCAAGTCCACCCTTGACTTGCAACTAGGGCCTGAAACTTTTTTTGTCTCAGCTGTCAGTCCACCCTCGACTCGCAAATAAGTCTTAACTTTTCTTTTTGTTCTAGTTGCAAGTCCACCAATTGACTCGCAACTAGGGCCCGACCTTTTTTTTCTCAGTTGCAAGTCCACCCTTTGACTCGCAACTGAGCCCAACATTTTTTGTCCTAGTTGCAAGTCCATCCTCGACTCGCAACTTGGACGTGATCTTTGTTTTTTTCAGTTGCAAGTCCACCGTTGACTCGCAACTGGGCCCCGTCCTTTTTTTGTCCTAGTTGCAAGTCCACTCTCGACTCACAACTAAGCCCAACATTTTGTGTCCTAGTTGCAAGTCCACCATTGACTCGCAACTAGGGCGCGAACTTTTTTTTGGTCCCAACTACAGGTCCACGGTAGGCACGGATGCGCGCGGTTCGGAGCCTGTAGCCGAAGACGAGTCCGAGGGTCCGATGACACCGGCCTCATAGGAGGTGAGGTCAGTGTTCGACTCTATCGCCGCTGAGGGTGCGGCCTCCTTGGCGGGGTCCATCCACCCATCCTCGGATGGCACAATCTGCTCCAGATTGAAGGCTGGGGCAGCCGCAGGTGTGATCTCCCGAACACTGTCCGATGGCAGATCTAAGTCATGCTCGTCGTGAATGTTCGGCGCACCTGACATGGGCTCAAATCCGTCGAAGATCAAGTCCCCTCGGATGTCGGCAGTATAGTTCAAGCTTCCAAACCTGACGTGATGGCCAAGGGCGTAGCTATCGATCTGCTCCAGATGGCCAAGCGAGTTGGCCCGCAGTACGAAGCCGCCGAATACGAAGATCTGTCCGGGAAGGAAAACCTCACCCTGGATCGCATCGTTGAAGATGATTGAAGGAGCCATCAAGCCTTATCGTGACGACACAGTGGAACTCTCAATGAAAGCACCAATGTCGGTGTCAAAACCGGTGGATCTCGGGTAGGGGGTCCCGAACTGTGCGTCTAAGGCTAATGGTAACAGGAGGTGGGGGACAGGATGTTTACCCAGGTTTGGGCCCTCTCGATGGAGGTAATACCCTATTTCCTGCTTGATTGATCTTGATGATATGAGTATTACAAGAGTTGATCTACCACGAGATCGTAGAGGCTAAACCCTAGAAGCTAGCCTATGATTATGATTGTTGTTGTCCTATGGACTAAACCCTTCGGTTTATATAGACACCGGAGGGGGCTAGGGTTACACAGAGTCGGTTATAGAGAAGGAGATCTACATATCCGAATTGCCAAGCTTGCCTTCCACGCAAAGGAGAGTCCCACCCGGACACGGGACGAAGTCTTCAATCTTGTATCTTCATAGTCCAATAGTCCGGCTAAAGTATATAGTCCGGCTATCCGAGGTCCCCCTAATCTAGGACTCCCTCAGTAGCCCCTGAACCAGACTTCAATGACGATGAGTATGGCGCGCAGATTGTCTTCGGCATTGCAAGGCGGGTTCCCTCTCCGAATACTCCATAGAGGATTTTGAACACAAGGATCGTGTCTGGCTCTGCAAAACAAATTCCACATACTACCGTAGAGAGCACAATATTCCACAAATCTAATTTGCTGACAACTTTTTATAGTGTGACATCACGCCACGACCCGGTCATTATTCGAACCGTTTTTCTCAACCAGCTACTGCACATATTGCAAGGCGGTTTCCTTGGCACGTCTTGTCGAAGCAGAGATCGTGTCCCCTTATCATGGGATTCTCATCAATACGGGTGTGGGTAACCCAACCACGCCATCAATCGTGGCGCTTGGGGAATAAGCAATTTTATCGAGCAAGTGGGGAGGCGCACAGTTTCTACCGCCTTTATAAAGAGATAAGGATTCCTCTTTTTCACCCACGCCTTCTTCTTCCTTCGCTCATCCATTCTCGCACGCTCGAGCTCCAGTGCCCAAGTTCTCACCTTCTCCGTAGAGCCATTCCAAACATGTCCGAAGCGGGAGGCAAGTGGATGGCCTCCTCCGTTATGGAGGAGGACATCACGAAGCTCCGGGAGGCCGGATACTTGGTCGCAGACATCGCGCACCGGCTCCCGGACGCAGGCAGATCGTCCCTACCCCGGAACCCCACGAGAGGGTTGTATTCCTTGCCCACTTCGTCCGCGGACTAGGATTTCCTCTCCATCCATTTGTTCGCGGGCTCATGTTTTACTATGGGCTAGATTTCCATGATCTGGCCCCCAATTTCATCCTCAACATCTCGGCGTTTATCGTCGTGTGCAAGGCCTTCCTCCGCATCAAGCCCCACTTCGGCCTGTGGCTGAAGATCTTCACCGTGAAGCCGAAGATAGTGGTCGGCCAGCCAGCGGAGTGCGGAGGCTCCATGGTGCGCAAGATGCCCAACGTCACCTGGCTCGAAGGCTCCTATGTGGAGACCGTGAAGGGGTGGCAGTCGAGGTGGTTCTATATCACCGAGCCGCGTGACTCCAACTGGGCGGTGGCCCCCGAATTTTGATCTGGCATCCCCATGCGGCTTACCTCCTGGAAAAGGAAGGGTTTAGCCTGGGGTGAGCCAGTGGAGCTGACCGGACTCCAGAACTGTGTCAAAAATATGATAAGCAAGAAAATCAAGCTTGTCAACATGTCCAGGTCATGCTCTTCCGCAGGATCCTCCCGTGTCAAAGACGGGCATTCAATATGTGGGAGTTGGACCCGGCCGAACACCATACGCTGCGAGAGCTCTTCGACACGACGCACAAAGACGTCTGGAAGGTGCTGTTCAAGGCCGCCGAGGTGCCTCCTCCCATTACCGAGGATCGCGGACTCAGCGCGAAGCGCCGCACCAACCCGGTAAGCTATCTGTATTTCACAAGATGCGCCTTTCCCAGTATGTTCGTGGGAGGAATCTAAGCCTCCACGTCGATTTAACGGAACTGGGTGGCGACAGCGGAGTGGATCGACTGTCCAGCTCCACTACCTGAAGATCCAACAATAGCTCTCTTAACGGAGATGCTGTTTCTGGCGCCCAACGAGGTGCTGGAGAAGAAGGCCACGGGGACTAGGAAAGGTCTCCGGCGCAAAGTTGTGTCGAACTCATCGTCCGAAGACATCAAGGCGCGCTCCTCCAACGAAAACGAGGAGGAAGAGGAAAGTCCTCCCCCCCAACCGGGAGGACAAGAAAAGGAAGGCCGCCCCGTCTGAGGAGGCCGAAGGGTCCAAGAAGGGGAAGACCCTCCCTCCAGACCACTCCACAACAGCGGCCTACAGCGACGAGGAGTGGCTGCCCAGGGACAAGCCCCTGGCAAAGTCGTAAGTATCTGGATACCATAATACTTCCAGCATGTTTTGCTTTATTGCTTCTTATTGTTGGAAATATGCCCTAGAGGCAATAATAAAAGTATTATTATATTTCATTGTTCATGATAATTGTCTTTTATTCATGCTATAACTGTATTATCCGGAAATCGTAATACACGTGTGAATACATAGACCACAATATGTCCCTAGTGAGCCTCTAGTTGACTAGCTCGTTGTGATCAACAGATAGTCATGGTTTCCTGGCTATGGACATTGGATGTCGTTGATAACGGGATCACATCATTAGGAGAATGATGTGATGGACAAGACCCAATCCTAAGCATGGCACAAAGATCGTGTAGTTCGTTTGCTAGAGCTTTGCCAATGTCAAGTATCTCTTCCTTCGACCATGAGATCGTGTAACTCCCGGATACCGTAGGAGTGCCTTGGGTGTATCAAACGTCACAACGTAACTGGGTGACTATAAAGGTGCATTACAGGTATCTCCGAAAGTGTCTGTTGGGTTGACACGGATCGAGACTGGGATTTGTCACTCCGTATGACGGAGAGGTATCTCTGGGCCCACTCGGTAATGCATCATCATAATGAGCTCAAGGTGACCAAGGTGTTGGTCACGGGATCATGCATTACGGTACGAGTAAAGTGACTTGCCGGTAACGAGACTGAACAAGGTATTGGGATACCGACGATCGAGTCTCGGGCAAGTAACGTACCGATTGACAAAGGGAATTGTATACAGGGTTTTGATCGAATCCTCGACATCGTGGTTCAACCGATGAAATCATCGAGGAGCATGTGGGAGCCAACATGGGTATCCAGATCCCGCTGTTGGTTATTGACCAGAGAGTCTCGGTCATGTCTGCATGTCTCCCGAACCCGTAGGGTCTACACACTTAAGGTTCAGTGACGCTAGGGTTATCAGGAAGACAAGTATGTGATTACCGAATGTTGTTCGGAGTCCCGGATGAGATCCCGGACGTCACGAGGAGTTCCGGAATGGTCCGGAGGTAAAGTTTTATATATGGGAAGTTGTTAAAAGGACACCGGAAAGTTTCGGGGTCATACCGGTATTGTACCGGGACCACCGGAGAGTTTCCGAGGGTCCACCGGGAGGGACCACCCATCCCGGGGGGCAACTTGGGCTGCGTAGGGATAGAAGCCAGCCCCTAGTGGGCTTGGCGCGCCCCCCCACTTGGGCCCATGCGCCTAGGGTTGGGGGGGGAAACCCTAAAAGGGGCGCACCCCCCTTGCTTGGGGGGCAAGCCCCCCACCCTTTGGCCGCCGCCCCCCTCTAGGGTTTCCCCTAGAGGGCCGGCCCCCTTGCCCCTCTCCTCCTATATATAGAGGGGTGAGGGGAGGTCTGCTACACCACAACTCAAGGCGCAGCCCCTCCCCTCCCCAACACCTCTCCTCCTCCGTACGTGCTTGGCGAAGCTCTGTCGGAGTACTGCTGCACCAACTACACCACGCCGTCGTGCTGCCGTTGGAGCAAGCTTCCTCAACCTCTCCTTCCCCCTTGCTGGATCAAGAAGGAGGAGACGTCTCCCGTCCCGTACGTGTGTTGAACGCGGAGGTGCTATCCGTTCAGCACTTGGACATCGGTGATTCGAATCACGTCGAGTACGACTCCATCATCACCATCACCTTGCAAGCTTCCGCACGCGATCTACAAGTGGTATGTAGATGCAAACTCTCTCCCATGACTCGTTGCTTAGATGAACTCATAGATGGATCTTGGTGAAACCGTAGGAAATTTTTTAATTTTCTGCAATGTTCCCCAACAGTGGCATCATGAGCTAGGTCTATGCGTAGTTCTCTAATGCACGAGTAGAACACAATTTTGTTGTGGGCGTGGATCTTGTCAACTTACTTGCCTCTACTAGTCTTTTCTTGCTTCAACGGTATTATGGGATGAAGCGGCCCGGACCAACCTTACACGTACGCTTACGTGAGACCGGTTCCATCGATTGACATGCACTAGTTGCATAAGGTGGCTGGCGGGTGTCTGTCTCTCCCACTTTTAGTTGGAGCGGATTCGATGAAAAGGGCCCTTATGAAGGGTAAATAGAAGTTGACAAAATCACGTTGTGGTTATTCGTAGGTAAGAAAACGTTCTTGCTAGAACCCAATTGCAGCCACGTAAAAGATGCAACAACAATTAGAGGACGTCTAACTTGTTTTTGCAGCGATTGATCATGTGATGTGATATGGCCAGAAGTTGTGATGAATGATGAATTGTGATGTATGAGATCATGTTCTTGTAATAGGATTCACGACTTGCATGTCGATGAGTATGACAACCGGCAGGAGCCATAGGAGTTGTCTTTATTTTGTATGACCTGCGTGTCATTGAAGAATGCCATGTAAACTACTTTACTTTATTACTAATCGTTAGCCATAGAAGTAGAAGTAGTCGTTGGCGCGACAACTTCATGAAGACACGATGATGGAGATCATAATGATGGAGATCATGGTGTCATGCCGGTGACAAGATGATCATGGAGCCCCGAAGATGAAGATCAAAGGAGCTATATGATAGTGGCCATATTATGTCACTACTTTATATAATTGCATGTGATGTTTATTATGTTTTATGCATCTTGTTTACTTAGGACGACGGTAGTAAATAAGATGATCCCTTACAAAATTTCAAGAAGTGTTCTCCCCTAACTGTGCACCGTTGCTACAGTTCGCCGCTTCTAAGCACCACGTGATGATCGGGTGTGATGGATTCTTACGTTCACATACAACGGGTGTAAGACAGTTTTACACAGCGAAAACACTTAGGGTTAACTTGACGAGCCTAGCATGTACAGACATGGCCTCGGAACACGGAGACCGAAAGGTCGAACACGAGTCGTATGGAAGATACGATCAACATGAAGATGTTCACCGATGATGACTAGTCCGTCTCACGTGATGATCGAACACGGGCTAGTTGACTCGGATCGTGTGACACTTAGATGACTAGAGGGATGTCTAATCTAAGTGGGAGTTCATAATTTGATTAGAACTTTATTATCATGAACTTAGTCTAAAACCTTTGCAAATATGTCTTGTAGATCAAATGGCCAACGCTAATGTCAACATGAACTTCAACGCGTTCCTAGAGAAAACCAAGCTGAAAGATGATGGCAGCAACTATACGGACTGGGTCCGGAACCTGAGGATCATCCTCATAGCTGCCAGGAAACAATATGTCCTAGAAGGACCGCTAGGTGACGCTCCTGTCCCAGAGAACCAAGACATTATGAATGCTTGGCAGTCTCGTGCTGATGATTACTCCCTCGTTCAGTGCGGCATGCTTTACAGCTTAGAACCGGGGCTCCAAAAGCGTTTTGAGCATCACGGAGCATATGAGATGTTCGAAGAGCTGAAACTAGTTTTCCAAGCTCATGCCCGGGTCGAGAGATATGATGTCTCCGACAAGTTCTATAGTTGTAAGATGGAGGAAAACAGTTCTGTCAGTGAGCACATCCTGAAGATGTCTGGGTTGCACAATCGTATGACCAAGCTGAACATTAACCTCCCAGATGAGGCGGTCATTGACAGAATCCTCCAGTCGCTCCCACCAAGCTACAAGAGCTTTGTGATGAACTACAACATGCAGGGGATGGTGAAGACCATTCCTGAAGTGTTCTCTATGCTGAAGTCAGCAGAGGCTGAAATCAAGAAAGAACATCAAGTGTTGATGGTCAATAAGACCACTAAGTTCAAGAAGGGCAAGGGGAAGAAGAACTTCAAGAAGGACGGCAAGGATGTTGCCGCGCCTGGTAAGCCAGTTGCCGGGAAGAAGTCAAAGAATGGACCCAAGCCTGAGACTGAGTGCTTTTATTGCAAGGGGAAGGGTCACTGGAAGCGGAATTGCCCCAAATACTTAGCGGATAAGAAGGCCGGCAACACCAAAGGTATATTTGATATACATGTAATTGATGTGTACCTTACCAGTACTCGTAATAACTCCTGGGTATTTGATACCGGTGCCGTTGCTCATATTTGTAACTCACAGCAGGAGCTGCGGAATAAACCGAGACTGGCGAAGGACGAGGTGACGATGCGCGTCGGGAATGGTTCCAGAGTCGATGTGATCGCCGTCGGCACGCTGCCTCTACATTTACCTACGGGATTAGTTTTGAACCTTAATAATTGTTATTTAGTGCCAAGTTTGAGCATGAACATTGTATCTGGATCTCGTTTAATACGAGATGGCTACTCATTTAAGTCCGAGAATAATGGTTGTTCAATTTATATGAGAGATATGTTTTATGGTCATGCTCCGATGGTCAATGGTTTATTCTTAATGAATCTCGAGCGTAATATCACACATGTTCATAGTGTGGATGCCAAAAGATGTAAAGTTGATAACGATAGTCCCACATACTTGTGGCACTGCCGCCTTGGTCACATTGGTGTCAAGCGCATGAAGAAGCTCCATGCTGATGGACTTTTAGAGTCTCTTGATTATGAATCGTTTGACACATGCGAACCATGCCTCATGGGCAAAATGACCAAGACTCCGTTCTCCGGAACAATGGAGCGAGCAACCAACTTGCTGGAAATCATACATACCGATGTGTGCGGTCCAATGAGCGTTGAGGCTCGCGGAGGATATCGTTATGTTCTCAGTCTCACTGATGACTTAAGTAGATATGGGTATGTCTACTTAATGAAACACAAGTCTGAGACCTTTGAAAAGTTCAAGGAATTTCAGAATGAGGTGGAGAATCAACGCGACCGAAAGATAAAGTTCCTGCGATCAGATCGTGGAGGAGAATACTTAAGTCACGAATTTGGTACACACTTAAGGAAATGTGGAATCGTTTCACAACTCACGCCGCCTGGAACACCTCAGCGAAACGGTGTGTCCGAACGTCGTAATCGCACTCTATTGGATATGGTGCGATCTATGATGTCTCTTACCGATTTACCGCTATCATTTTGGGGATACGCTCTAGAGACAGCTACATTCACTTTAAATAGGGCACCGTCTAAATCCGTTGAGACGACACCGTATGAATTATGGTTTGGGAAGAAACCTAAGCTGTCGTTTCTAAAAGTTTGGGGATGCGATGCTTATGTCAAGAAACTTCAACCTGAAAAGCTCGAACCCAAGTCGGAAAAATGCGTATTCATAGGATACCCTAAGGAAACTGTCGGGTATACCTTCTACTTAAGATCTGAAGGCAAGATCTTTGTTGCCAAGAACGGATGCTTTCTGGAAAAAGAGTTTCTCTTGAAAGAAGTAAGTGGGAGGAAAGTAGAACTCGATGAAGTACTACCTCTCAAACGGGAAAGTGGTGCAGCGCAGGAAACCGTTCCTGTGATGCCCACACCAACTGTAGAGGAAAACAATGATGATGATCAAGGTGCTTCGGATCAAGTTGCTACTGAACTTCGTAGGTCCACAAGGACACGTTCCGCACCAGAGTGGTACGGCAACCCTGTCCTGGAAATCATGTTGTTAGACAACGGTGAACCTTCGAACTATGAAGAAGCAATGGCGGGCCCAGATTCCAACAAATGGCTTGAAGCCATGAAATCCGAGATAGAATCCATGTATGAAAACAAAGTATGGACTTTGACAGACTTGCCCGATGATCGGCGAGCGATAGAAAACAAATGGATTTTTAAGAAGAAGATGGACGCGGATGGTAATGTTACCATCTATAAAGCTCGACTTGTCGCTAAGGGTTATCGACAAGTTCAAGGAATTGACTACGACGAGACATTCTCTCCCGTAGCGAAGCTGAAGTCCGTCCGAATCATGTTAGCAGTTGCCGCATACTATGATTATGAGATATGGCAGATGGATGTCAAAACGGCATTCCTTAACGGACATCTTAAGGAAGAGCTGTATATGATGCAGCCGGAAGGTTTTGTCGATCCTAAGAACGCTAACAAAGTATGCAAGCTCCAGCGATCCATCTATGGACTGGTGCAAGCATCTCGGAGTTGGAACATTCGCTTTGATGAGATGATCAAAGCGTTTGGGTTTATGCAGACTTATGGAGAAGCCTGCGTTTACAAGAAAGTGAGTGAGAGCTCTGTAGCATTTCTCATATTATATGTAGATGACATACTTTTGATGGGAAATAATATAGAACTTCTGGACAGCATTAAGGCCTACTTGAATAAGTGTTTTTCAATGAAGGACCTTGGAGAAGCTGCTTATATATTAGGCATCAAAATCTATAGAGATAGATCGAGACGCCTCATAGGTCTTTCACAAAGCACATACCTTGATAAGATTTTGAAGAGGTTCAAAATGGATCAGTCCAAGAAGGGGTTCTTGCCTATGTTACAAGGTGTGAGATTGAGCTCGGCTCAGTCACCGACCACGGCAAAAGATAAAGAAGAGATGAGTGTCATCCCCTATGCTTCAGCCATAGGATCTATTATGTATGCCATGCTGTGTACCAGACCTGATGTAAACCTTGCCGTAAGTTTGGTAGCAAGATACCAAAGTAATCCCGGCAAGGAACACTGGACAGCGGTCAAGAATATCCTGAAGTACCTGAAAAGGACAAAGGACATGTTTCTCGTTTATGGAGGAGACGAAGAGCTCGTCGTAAAGGGTTACGTCGACGCTAGCTTCGACTCAGATCTGGATGACTCTAAGTAGCAAACCGGATATGTGTATATGTTGAATGGTGGAGCAATAAGCTGGTGCAGCTGCAAGCAGAGCGTCGTGGCGGGATCTACGTGTGAAGCGGAGTACATGGCAGCCTCGGAGGCAGCGCATGAAGCGATTTGGGTGAAGGAGTTCATCACCGACCTAGGAGTCATACCCAATGCGTCGGGGCCGATCAAACTCTTCTGTGACAACACTGGAGCTATTGCCCTTGCCAAGGAGCCCAGGTTTCACAAAAAGACCAGGCACATCAAGCGTCGTTTCAACTCCATCCGTGAAAATGTTCAAGATGGAGACATAGAGATTTGCAAAGTACACACGGATCTGAATGTCGCAGATCCGTTGACTAAACCTCTCTCGCGAGCAAAACATGATCAACACCAGAACTCTATGGGTGTTCGATTCATCACAATGTAACTAGATTGGTGACTCTAGTGCAAGTGGGAGACTGTTGGAAATATGCCCTAGAGGCAATAATAAAAGTATTATTATATTTCATTGTTCATGATAATTGTCTTTTATTCATGCTATAACTGTATTATCCGAAAATCGTAATACACGTGTGAATACATAGACCACAATATGTCCCTAGTGAGCCTCTAGTTGACTAGCTCGTTGTGATCAACAGATAGTCATGGTTTCCTGGCTATGGACATTGGATGTCGTTGATAACGGGATCACATCATTAGGAGAATGATGTGATGGACAAGACCCAATCCTAAGCATGGCACAAAGATCGTGTAGTTCGTTTGCTAGAGCTTTGCCAATGTCAAGTATCTCTTCCTTCGACCATGAGATCGTGTAACTCCCGGATACCGTAGGAGTGCCTTGGGTGTATCAAACGTCACAACGTAACTGGGTGACTATAAAGGTGCATTACAGGTATCTTCGAAAGTGTCTGTTGGGTTGACACGGATCGAGACTGGGATTTGTCACTCTGTATGACGGAGAGGTATCTCTGGGCCCACTCGGTAATGCATCATCATAATGAGCTCAAGGTGACCAAGGTGTTGGTCACGGGATCATGCATTACGGTACGAGTAAAGTGACTTGCCGGTAACGAGACTGAACAAGGTATTGGGATACCGACGATCGAGTCTCGGGCAAGTAACGTACCGATTGACAAAGGGAATTGTATACAGGGTTTTGATCGAATCCTCGACATTGTGGTTCAACCGATGAAATCATCGAGGAGCATGTGGGAGCCAACATGGGTATCCAGATCCCGCTGTTGGTTATTGACCGGAGAGTCTCGGTCATGTCTGCATGCCTCCCGAACCCGTAGGGTCTACACACTTAAGGTTTGGTGACGCTAGGGTTATCAGGAAGACAAGTATGTGATTACCGAATGTTGTTCGGAGTCCCGGATGAGATCCCGGACATCACGAGGAGTTTCAGAATGGTCCGGAGGTAAAGTTTTATATATGGGAAGTTGTTAAAAGGACACCGGAAAGTTTCGGGGTCATACCGGTATTGTACCGGGACCACCGGAGAGTTTCCGAGGGTCCACCGCAAGGGACCACCCATCCCGGGGGCAACTTGGGCTGCGTAGGGATAGCAGCCAGCCCCTAGTGGGCTTGGCGCCCCCCCCTTGGGCCCATGCGCCTAGGGTTGGGGGGGAACCCTAAAAGGGGCGCACCCCCCTTGCTTGGGGGGCAAGCCCCCCACCCTTTGGCCGCCGCCCCCCTCTAGGGTTTCCCCTAGAGGGCCGGCCCCCTTGCCCCTCTCCTCCTATATATAGAGGGGTGAGGGGAGGGTTGCTACACCACAACTCAAGGCGCAGCCCCTCCCCTCCCCAACAGCTCTCCTCCTCCGTACGTGCTTGGCGAAGCTCTGTCGGAGTACTGCTGCACCAACTACACCACGCCGTCGTGCTGCCGTTGGAGAAAGCTTCCTCAACCTCTCCTCCCCCCTTGCTGGATCAAGAAGGAGGAGACGTCTCCCGTCCCGTACGTGTGTTGAACGCGGAGGTGCTGTCCGTTCAGCACTTGGACATCGGTGATTCGAATCACGTCGAGTACGACTCCATCATCACCATCACCTTGCAAGCTTCCGCACGCGATCTACAAGTGGTATGTAGATGCAAACTCTCTCCCATGACTTGTTGCTTAGATGAACTCATAGATGGATCTTGGTGAAACCGTAGGAAAAAATTTAATTTTCTGCAACGTTCCCCAACACTTATCATGTTAAATATGATCGTGCAGTCCATACAAAGCCCGCATCGACTTATCCTCCTCGAAGGGGTCTTTGAGCGCGTCGGCGATGAACAACGATTCGCTCCCGATGGCCATCACCCCCCGGCCCGCGGACGACACCGAGGTGTTGTCTCAGAGGATACCGGGCCAGGGGGGACAGTTCTAGAGGCGCCCCAAGGTGAAATCCCTGATGCCGGGCACATGGGGGGAAGACCCCCATGGATTCTGATTAAGGGGGACGCAACAAGTTTGGCCCCCAGCCGGATACTGCACCGTAACCTCCAGTGGTTCCGGATTCAAGCAGGTAGCCCCTCGCTGAGGGGGGCGAGCCGACTGTGCCGATGACCTCTGTCCATCCGGAGGCATCGGACAACTTGCTGGAAGCGCTTCAGGGCGCTTCCATTGATGAAGAACACCGTACTTTTATGAGTACGGTGATCGCGAAGGTTCGGTCCGCCAAAAGCGGATTGACCGAAGCCTGCGCCAGCCTCCTAACAGGCTTTAAGGTAAGTAATTAAATTATGAGAGAATATCCCAACATAGATAGTAGCCCCTGATGCTCTGTTTGGTGTTCGGAAAGAAAAGACGAACAGAGGATCAAATAAAAACCACAGGAGTCTAATCATATTATGTCTATGTGAATAAGCAGGGGTCGCTGCTGGCCGCTGCCGCCCGTACTGCAAAGGTCTCCGAACTGAAGCGGGACCTTGGGCAGACCAAGGAAGAGCTTGGCCTCGTGAAGAGGCAGCTCGAGGAGAACAAAGGTAAGTGATACCCTGTCTGTATATCATATAAAGGAAAAATTATTGATGCTAATAGAACAATCATGAATTTAATAGGGGCCATGACCGAAGTGGCGGCCCTTAAGAAGGCGTTGTCCAAGGCCGAAGACAAGGCGGCCAAGGAGCGCACCGAGCGTGAGAAACAAGAGGCTCAGGTTGATGAGGTCCAACAAGAGCTCCAGGACTTCATCAAAAAATTCGAGTCCTTGGAGCATGACTCCAAGACGCAAGAGTCCGAGTTTGCGAAGGCCCGCTAGAGTGCACATGATGCCAAGGCTGAAGCCCAAAAGGCCATCCAAGAGGTTCAAGCGGCCAAGAAGATTGCGGTGGGTAAGACATTCAATATGCAGAGCAAGCATGTGAAGGAGAATTTCTTTTTACTTACCCGAATTTGGAGCTCTCCAGGAGCATTTGCAGATCTGCTGCGCAGCATTTCTGATGCCACAGAGTTGTACCAAGCTGAGGAAGACAGCTCGACGGAGAAGTTGTTCTGGTCCTAGTATATTGGGGCCAAACACCCGATGCCCTTGAGCGACCAGTTGAGGCAACTGGTCGAACTTCACAAGGCAGTCGAACTAGCTATGAAGGATCTTATAGTCCGGATGTGGCCTGGCGAGCCCCTGCCCAGCAGCTACTTGATAACCCATAAGTGTAGGGGATCGCAACAGTTTTTGATAAGTAAGAGTGTCGAATCCATCGAGAAGCTAAAGGTAGAATAAATATTCCCTCAAGTTCTATCGACCACCGATACAACTCTACGCACGCTTGACGTTCGCTTTACCTAGAACAAGTATGAAACTAGAGGTACTTTGTAGGTGTGATAGGATAGGGTTGCAAGGTAATAAAGAGCACGTAAATAAAGGCTAGGGGATGTTTAGATAAAGAAGTAATAAAGTAAATATAGCGAGTGTGGAAAAGTGGTGGTAGGAGTTGTGGAATTGTCCCTAAGCAATTGACTATGTTACTAGACCGGTAATCACTATTGCAATTCTATTGAAGGGAGAGGCATAAGCTAACATACTTTCTCTACTTGGATCATATGCACTTGTGATTGGAACTCTAGCAAGCATCCGCAACTACTAAAGATTCATTAAGGTAAAACCCAACCATAGCATTAAAGTATCAAGTCCCCTTTATCCCATACGTAAACAACCTACTTACTCGGATCTGTGCTTCTGTCACTCACGCCACCCACCATAAGCAAATCATAAACATATGCAAACCCTACAGCGGGAATCACTCACGCTTGCGCGATACGGAGGGCACCATAGGATAGCACCAATGATAAAACATGCAACTCAAACCAATCATAGCAATTCATCAATCACCAATAGGATAACGAAAATCTACTCAGACATCATAGGATGGCAACACATCATTGGATAATAATATGAAGCATAAAGAACCATGTTCAAGTAAAGGGTACAACGGGTTGCGGGAGAGTGGACCGCTGAATATAGATAGGGGGAAGGTGATGGAGATGTTGGTGAAGATCGCGGTGATGATGATGGCCCCCGACGGTGTTCCGGCGCCACCGGAAGCAAGGGGGAGAGAGCCCCTCTTGTTCTTCTTCTTCCTTGACCTTCTCCCTAGATGGGAGAAGGGTTTCCCCTCTGGTCCTTGGCTCCCATGGCGTGGGAGGGGCGAGAGCCCTCCGAGATTGGATCTATCTCTCTGTTTCTGCGTTCTCAGATTCTACCCCTTCACCATTTCTTTAATATCCGGAGATCCGTAACTCCGACTGGGGTGAATCTTTCGCCCAGATTTTTCTCATAAAATTAGCTTTCTTGCGGCAAAAGAAGGGCATCAACCGCCTTACGTGTGGCCCACGAGAGTGCCAGGCGCGCCCAGGGGGTGTGGGCACCCCCTGTCTCGTGGCCACCTCGGACACCGTTTCGCGTTGATTCTTCCTCCAGAAAATCCCAAATATTCCAAAATAATTCTCCATCGGTTTTTATCCCGTTTGGACTCCATTTGATATTGGTTTTTGGAAAAACATAAAACATGCAACAAACATGAACTGGCACTGGGCACTGGATCAATATGTTAGTCCCAAAAATAGTATAAAAAGTTGCCAAAAGTATATGAAAGTTGAATAATATTGGCATGGAACAATCAAAACTTATAGATACGACGGACGTATCACTACTTCAGCCTGGTAAAGAGGCTTGTGAATGCCTGTCTGCGGCTTGAAGTCGTAAAGCGGTCAGTCTGTATTAAAGGTGCGCGCAGGGCCTTGGCCCGTGCGAAAGTGCACTGGGCGAAGATGGATGCCGAGAAGCTAGTGATGGAGGGGCCGCCGAAGGGCAAGGAGCATCGCCGCCCCGAACAGTATTATGACAATGTCCTGAAGGATGCCCGCCTTGTGGCGGATGAATGTGATAAGGATGTAATATTTGAATGAATGTACTCATGTCATCCTGTAATATGAAAACGAGTTCATGTGCGCTATATAACGCTTGTTGATTTAAAATATTACCTTCTGTGCGGCCGTTTATAAAGTCTGAGAGTTGGCCAGTCGCCGGCTTCTGCCCCCATATAACTAGTACTGGGGTGTTCGGGATAAATATAAACACTCTTTATCCAGATTTTTGGTCCTTTAAGGAGGTGTTTAGCGCAATGAACAAGGCAATCGGACTATACAACTTTATCACTCTCACTTATCCATAAAAGTCTACAATTTTAAATTTTGGTAAAGCCCCTAGTATTCGAAGGGCCGAACTTGGGGCGCTATACACGCCTAAATCGGACAAGGCCGATTCCTCGCCAGAAGCAGAAAAAATCTTTAAGGATTTGAGACCTCTCGAACAGCGACCAGCTCTCGCCTCATCATGACAGTTAGTTTTCGGCTTTCTCTACTGAGGTGCTCGTCCGAAAGAACCGGGACACAATCGCAGTAGTTCTCCCTGTGCTACCTTAGTTGATATAGCGGAACGTAAGGTACCAAAACATGGGAGCCGGGCAAACCCAACTATTGACCCAATACATGATTCGGAGCTGATGCATATAATGCTATAAGTTCGGGGTGCCACACTGTCAAAAGTGTTTGGACTTTTCTTGCCGTGTTATCGAGTACACTGAAGCCCCTGGCGAGCCGGACATACCAAAATGTATGGGTGCAATTCGGAATAAATAAGCAACAAAGGAAAAGGATAAAGACATGCAATAGTAAGCTGACGTTGTACATTATTTTCCATTGTTATTTAAATAATACGTTAAAGCGTATGTATATAAGTAGTGCGGTAAGAGAAATAGGACTATTTGACATGTCCTGGCCAAGGGTAAGCTGCATGTGGGTATGTAAAACAGGTATAATGATCGTTATGAGAGACCACCTGAGGATTCCCTTGTACGTCAAAGCTTCTTGCCTCCTTGGTGTTTCCTTCCCGTGATGTGTCCGGTAGTCGGACTATCGGAAGAGCCTCCGAAAATAGGGACCTGAAAATAAAAGATGTAAAGATACACAGATCCTGGGGCGGTTGAGCCGCATTGTGGACCGTGTCACAGCCGTGCCTCCGCCTATGCCCATGGTATTTTGAGTGCGTAATTATGTATGCGTGGCACAAATTTCACCGCTTGACTAGGACTAGGGCGGAGGCTGAATTGCTAGGCAAGCTCTGGACATGCCGGACGATCTTGTTGTAGGGTACTCTGGACTCGCTTGACAGTGTCCGGGAGCTTTATCGCTGAATTGGCGGTCTGTCTAAGAAGGCTGCTTTGTACTTCTGCTGCGAGGGCCGCAGTGTGCTCCTCCGTACGGAGAGAGCGCTATGTGTTTCCATTAACTGTTATAACCCATCGAGGTCCTGGCATTTTGAGCTTGAGGTATGCGTAATGCGGTACTACATTGAATCCGGCAAATGCGGTTTGTCCAAGCAGTGCATGATAGCCACTGCGGAAGGGGACGATATCGAAAATTAACTCCTCGCTTCGGAAGTTGTCCGTAGATCCGAAGACTACTTCCAGTGTGATTGAGCCCGTGCAACAGGCCTGTACACCTGGTATGACACATTTAAAGGTGGTTTTTGTGGGCTTGATCCTTGAGGGATCGATGCCCATTTTGCGCACTGTATCCTGATAGAGCAGGTTTAGTCTACTTCCATCGTCCATGAGGACTCGTGTGAGATGGAATCCGTCAATGATGGGGTCGAGGACCAATGCGGCCGAACCGCTGTGACGGATACTGGTAGGATGGTCCCTGCGATCGAAAGTGATCGGACAAGAAGACCATGGGTTGAACTTTGGGGCGACTGGCTCCATCGCATAGACATCCCTTAGTGCACGCTTTCATTCCCGGGAATATGGGTTGCGTATATCATATTCACCGTTTTCACCTTGGGAGGAAATTTCTTCTGTCCTCTTGTGTTCAGCGGCCGGGGCTTCTCGTCGTCATCGCTATGCAGCCCCTTTTCCTTGTTTTCGGCATTCAACTTGCCGACCTGTTTGAACACCCAACATTCTCTGTTGGTGTGGTTGGCTGGTTTATCGGGGGCGTCGGGAATTTGACACGAGCGATCGAGTATGCGGTCCAGACTGGACGTGCCCGGATTGCTTCTTTTAAATGCCTTTTTTCGTTGACCGGATTTAGAGCCGCTGAATCCGGCATTGACTGCCGTGTCTTCGGTATTGTCGCCATTGTTGCGACGCTTGTGTCTGTTGCGTCGTGGCTTGCCGTTGCTATCTCTGGCATCTGAAGTGCCAGGATTTCTTGATGTGTTGTTGCTACAAGCCAGCCAGCTGTCCTCACCCGCACAAAAGCGGGTCATGACTGTCGTGAGGGCTGCCATGGACTTCGGTTTTTCTTGGCCGAGGTGTCGGGTGAGCCACTCGTCGCGGATATTATGCTTAAAGGCCGCTAGGGCTTCGACATCCGGATAGTCGACGATTTGGTTCTTTTTAGTTAGGAACCGGGTCCAGAATTTCCTGGCTGACTCTCGAGGTTGTTGGGTTATGCAGCATCCGGTGGTCGCACATAAGTGCCTTGGAAGTTGTCAAGGAATGCGTCTTCCAGGTTCTCCCAATTGCCAATGGAGTTTGCCAGCAAGATGTTCAGCCAATGCCGAGCCGGTCCTTTGAACTTGAGTGGGAGGTACTTGATGGCATCTAGATCATCACCGTGGGCCATGTGAATGTGGAGAAGGAAATCTTCAATCCATATTACGGGGTCTGTTGTACCATCATATGATTCAATGTTCACGGGTTTAACCCCTTTTGGGAACTCATGATCAATTACATCATCAGTGAAGCATAGGGGGTGTGCGGCGCCTCTATGCCGGGCTACGTCACGACGCAGTTCAAATGAGTCTAGTCTACTGTATTCGGCCCGACCGGATTTGTTTTTAGTATATCCGGCGTGACGGTCATCGTCACGCGTTGGGGCGCACCCCTGTGATCCGTAGATCGATCTTGACTGTCCTGCTTTCTTTTCCAATATGTCTTGCTGGTCCTGCGTGTAGCCCCGGGCCTTAGTGTTTTTGTTAGGTTGGCGGCGGGTTGCGGGCTGGACTTCGGGCTGGTACGCCGCTTTGTCTCGGCCACGAAGTGACCGGTCAGCCACATCATGCGCTGGTAGTGTAGGCTTTAATGCCTCCTCCTCGAGTTGAGGTAGCAACCTGCGCTTTGGGTAACTTTTGGTAGGGCGCTCGAGTCCATATTCCTTGGCTGCCAGGACTTCAGTCTATCTATCCCTTAGCAGATCTTGATCAGCTTGAAGCTGATGCTGCTTCTTCTTCAGGCTTTTTGCAGTGTCTATAAGCCGGCGCTTGAAGCGCTCCTGCTCGACGGGATCTTCAGGCACGATGGATTCTTCGTCGCCAAAGCTTACTTCATCTTCGGAGAGGGGCATGTAATTATCATCCTCTGATGCTCCGTCTGTTGTGTGTTCCTTAGGGCTAGCTTGCCCGTCCTCCCGTTCGGCCTGCTCAAAGCCTGGCTGGGCGGGGTTGTTTTCGTCTTCGGCTCCGTCCGGATTGCTCGTGCCGGTATCACTATTTTTGCTCTGGCGGGGCTTAGAGCGGTGCCTATGACGCCGGTGCTTAGATTGCTTCTCAGGGGGATTATCCTCCGTTGCCTCATCGCCATTGTCTTCTTTGGGTGTGTCCACCATATACATATATCATATGATGAGGTGGTTGTCCAGCGCCTTGTGGGTGGTGGTTCCTGTTCTTCTCATGCATCATCGTCTATACCATCGATGTCTTGGGGGTTGAAGTCAAGCACGTCGGTTAAGTTGTCGACAGTGGCTATTAAGTGAGTGGTGGGTGGGGAACGAATTTCTTCGTCGTCCGCTTCCCACTCCAGCCGGACATAGTTCGGCCAAGAGTCTCCTGACAAGGAGAGAGACCTCAATGAATTTAGCATGTCGCCCAAGGGCGAGTGCTGAAAGATATCCGTGGAGGTAAACTCCATGATCGGCGCCCAATCAGATTCGATAGGCACGGATGCGCGTGGTTCGGAGCCTGTATCCGGAGACGAGTCCGAGGGTCCGATGACACTGGCCTCATAGGAGGTAAGGTCAGTGTTCGGCTCTATCGCCACTGAGGGTGCAGCCTCCTTGGCGGGGTCCATCCACCCATCCTCGGATGGCACAATCTGCTCCAGATTGAAGGCCAGGGCAGCCGCAGGTGTGATCTCCCGAACACTGTCCAATGGCAGATCTAAGTCATTCTCGTCGTGACAGTTCGGCGCACCTGACATGGGCTCGAATCCATCGAAGATCAAGTCCCCTCGGATGTCAGCAGTATAGTTCAAGCTTCCAAACCTGACCTGATGGCCAGGGGCGTAGCTATCGATCTGCTCCAGATGGCCAAGCGAGTTGGCCCGCAGTACGAAGCCGCCGAATACAAAGATCTTTCCGGGAAGGAAAACCTCACCCTGGACCGCATCGTTGAAGATGATTGAAGGAGCCATCAAGCCTTATCGCGACGACACAGTGGAACTCTCAATGAAAGCACCAATGTTGGTGTCAAAACCGGCGGATCTCGGGTAGGGGGTCCCGAACTGTGCGTCTAAGGCTAATGGTAACAGGAGGCGGGGGACAGGATGTTTACCCAGGTTCGGGCGCTCTCGATGGAGGTAATACCTACTTCCTGCTTGATTGATCTTGATGATATGAGTATTAAAAGAGTTGATCTACCACGAGATCGTAGAGGCTAAACCCTAGAAGCTAGCCTATGATTATGATTATTGTTGTCCTACGGGCTAAACCCTCCGGTTTATATAGACACCGGAGGGGGCTAGGGTTACACAGAGTCGGTGACAGAGAAGGAGATCTACATATCCAAATTGCCAAGCTTGCCTTCCATGCAAAGGAGAGTCCCACCCAGACACGGGACGAAGTCTTCAATCTTGTATCTTCACAGTCCAACAGTCCGGCTAAAGTATATAGTCCGGCTGTCCGAGGACCCCCTAATGCAGGACTCCCTCAATAGGAAAGTTTCCATGATAGCGATTCAAGAAAAGATAGCACACAAGGAATTTTTGGTATGTTTGATTTTTAGTGAAGGAGGGGAGAATGAAAAAGAAGAGGCTAATAAAAGGCAAATGGCAAAGAAAATAAAAACAAGCAAATTGATAAATGTGTGTGAAAGAACCTACTTGGTGAAGCCTCCCTGGCAACGGCGCCAGAAATTCTTCTGCTACTTGTGATAGGTGTTGGGATTCCCCGAAGAGGAAGGGTGATGTAATATAGTAGGAGATAGTATTTCCCTCAGTTAAGAACCAATGTTTATTGAACCAATAGGTAGGACTATGCAAATAACATGAACGGTACCTGCACACACACAAAGCAAATGCTTGCACCCAACGAAGGCAAGAGGGTTGTCAATCCCCCTCACCAATTGCAAGGATTAAATTTGGTAGTGATAGGTAAATACAATAAAATAAAAACAATGAGAAAATTTAGGGTTTTGTAATAATGGAGAATGGACCCGGGGCCATAGCTTCACTAGAGGCATCTCTCTCATAAGCATAGCAACGGTGGGTAAACAAATTACTGTTCGGCAATTGACAGAATAGCGCATAGTTATGATGATTCTTCATGGCATGATTCATATATAGGCGTTATGTCCGTGACAAGTAGACCATTAAACTTATTGACGCCTACTACTATTACTCCACACCAAGACCGCTATCCAGCAATGCATCTCGAAGTATTAAGTTCATGACAAACAGAGTAACGATTTAAGTAAGATGACATAATGTAGACAAAGTAAGACCAAGCAATATGTTCAAACTCCATCGTTTTATCCTTAGTAACAACAATACAATACGTGCCTTGTAACCCCTCGTGACACAGAGTAAGGACGCCGCAAGATTGAACCCACTACTCCGCACCACTTCTTTTGAAAATCTACTCATCAACTAGGCCAAAGAAAACTCATAGATCGGAAAGCATAAATAGCTACAAAATCACACATAGATCAATCTGAGAAAAGACTTAATTATTTTTAATGAATAATCTGATCATAAACCCAAAATTCATCGGATCCCAACAAACACGCCGCAAGAATACATCGAATAGATCTCTGAAGAGATCATTGTATTGAAGATCAAAAAGGGAGAGGGGAAGATATCTGGCCACTGCTATGGACATGTAGGTCATGTAGGAACTACTCACACATCATCATGGAGGCAACAAGATTGATGAAGATTGCCTCCCCGATGGTTTCCTCCTCCGATAGTGTCCCGGCGGAGGCCTCCAGACGTGGAAGAACAGAGCCTTGCGGCGGCGAAGAATTGTTTTGGGTATTGCTTTAGGGTTTTTTGAATATTTGTGAATTTATAGAGTTGGAATTAGGGAAAACGGAGCCACGGTGGCCCCGTGGTACATCGTGTGGTACCTCCCCGAAGCTTCTAGTCTAGAAAAAATCACTATAAATTTTCATCGTGTTTGGACTTTGTTTGTAAGGTTTTCCTGCGAAACAAATAAATAGGCAAAAAAAATAGGAACTGGCACTGGGCACTAAGTTAATAGGTTAGGCCACAAAAATGATATAAAACTGCATATAAAGCACACAAGATTGATAATGTTATTGCATGAAAGAATGAAAAAATATAATATGTTGGAGACGTTCACTCGTCCGCACGCTTTGCCTCTGCAAGAACTGCCTTCATTGTCACCGATCATCCACATATTCATCCTCATCGGACGAGGAGTCAGACGACTCGACTTAGTGCTCCTAAATATACTCCATGCCCCAACCCATTGCTTCAAAGAAGGGACAAAAAGAATTAGAATGGGCATTTCACCAAAATCTTGCCGAGTGTGACGACCCCCGTAGGGGCGGATGATACCTGTGTGGCGGACGGACGAGAGGTGTGGACCGGCGGCGGAGAAAAGCGGTGTGGTGACCGGGTGTAGCAATGGAGGTCGTGGAGCTCCGAGAATGGCTTGGCGGGCTGCCGGGGTGGTAGAGCAGCGGCGTTGGTGAGGGAGGAAGCGGATGCAGAGAAAGAGGGAATGGTGGAAACGGGGGTCCGGGCGGGATTTTGGGTGTCGAGTCTTACGTGGTGACGGTCCGGACCCCCCAAAGCTTCCCTAGTTTGCTTCCGGTTTGCAGGAAAATGAAGGGAGTGGTCCACGGACCGATGTGGGACGACGTCGGACATAAACTGCATCCGGACAGCATGGTCCGAACATTTGTGGGTGATTTAAGGGTCCGCTTTTCTAGATGCCCTAACAAACAACATATGATTTTTTTTTACAACAACTCCCTTTTTTTAGATAGCTTACCAGGATTGCTGCCTGGTTACAAAAACTCCCGAACAACACGTTTTCAGAAGGAATGGAAAAACTCCTAAAAAAAAGCAAGAATGTGGACGCAGCACGATCTGGGACAGGTGGCACAAACGCTCCATCTTCCATCAGATATACTTCTATCCTAGTACTTACAAGGAGAACTAGAAAGACCAGGCAAAAGGACACCGAAAGACCAGGTGATCTACTGTCTCGCAGCTAGCAGTGCAGAGGGGATACCTAAGCCTCGGCCGAGGAGACGATGTGCTTCCTCAGGAGGACACTCCTGGTGTGTACTCTATCCGGTCTTGGACCAGCGGCCACCCGAAGAGCTGGACACACGTGGTAGCACAACTCTTCCAGATGAAGTTGTGGAAGGGAGCATGTCAGCAGCCCTGCCCCTGATCAATCGCCAGCGATCACTGAAGAACAAGCAGCCACGGTGACAACATTTTTTTTAGTGGACGGTGACAACAGGTGATGGTCCTGTAGCCCAACCGGCAAGGAATGATGATGGCCCGACTATGTTTAAAGACGCTCGTGGGCCAGGCACGCGGCCCACTCACAAGAAGGCCAAGCCCAGCGGGCTCTCCGACGCCATTTGGGCCCAGTAGCCGTTGTAACAGTTGCATGTTTAAATACCGATCTTTAACTGGCTTGGAACTGGATACCGGCTTCGGCCAAGAATCGTTGTAGCTGTGCGGGTGCCTGGGGGTAGTAAATTTCCAATTCCCCTTTCGAATTCAGAAACCCTAGCCAATTTCCTCTAGACCGAGTGCGCCCCTTACTGAGCAGCCACTCCGTAGGATTTGAACCTTTAGGATTTTTTTTCTATAGCGATCGTTTGATTCATAAGATTAGAATACTAAGAATTCTTTCTCACAGGATTCATCTCCCCGTGTTTTGTATGTTCCTTTTTACATTTTCAGGCACACCAAGCCTATGGGACCGGAAAAGTCAATGTGTGAGATAGGCAGGAGCAAAGTGCTGCACCACCACTCTATGCGGAAGAACACATGGGAAAAAATTGGCAAGTCTAACAAACAACATACGAGACCTTTGACGACCTTAACAATTTGTTTCCGAAATAGGAAGAAACCTGTTTCAAAATGTACAATAGCCTAAAACATGTCATCTTGAAGGAGCGGATTTGTAGCACGCAGTGGCCTGCGCATGCACTTTGTGGGCACTGATCTACGCCACGATTTGCAAACTTTGTTCTGTATAGTGGTGATTTTCCCGTGTTTAGGCCTCATCAAAGTTTTTAGTGGATTCGTACTTGGGAAAAGTGATATACCTGTCAGTGGGGTCGAATTTGTTGATATAAATATTTTATAAACAATGGATGGAAAACGTAATGTATTGAAATGCAGTGTCGTGAAAAATAATAATTCATTATGTCTTTCTTCTTGGTGTTCTCCGTAGCCATATGTTTTTCTACTTGCTTGTTTCATCCCAAGAACTCTCATCTCATGGGCCTTATGGCAATGGAGGCGCGATGAACCCGGTCCTTGCCGGCGTGAGGGATCTTGCTTCGTGTTTAGGTGTTTTTGTGAGTTCTTTTAGGGTTTATGTCCTGCTCAGGAAGACGGCACAGTGGTGGCTCCTGGAACATGGAATAAAGGTCTCTCAGCCTAACCCCCGTTCTGATGATGTGTCCAGGATCATCGGAGCGTGTGTGGAGATGTGTCTCTGGCGGATTTGGCGAAACTCGGTCGGTGTAGGTCTTTGGTGGGGAAATGCACTGGTTGGAGGCTAGAGCCCCTCGACCCCTCTCCCGACTCCGCCTCGCGCCGCCTCCCCGGGCGGCGGCCGGGGCGGCTCCTCCGCATCCTCTCCTCGCCTCCACCCCTCCGTTCTCCCTCCCCCGCCGCCGCCGGACGGCGCCCCCGGTTCTGGCCGGGTGGCTCGGCGGTGGCGGGCCCTCTTTTCCCCCGCGCGCAGCGCCCTTCCCGGGGCAGGGCTCAGCGGCGGGTGCAGCTCGGCTGGCGGTGGTCCGGCGTCCTGGTGGCAGGGGCCGGCGGCCGGCGCGGTGGTGGGGCTGCCTCTTGGCGGCAGGGTGGCCTGGTGGTGCCGGTGGCCGGCGGCGCGCCCCCGGCCCAGATCTGGGCCCTTAGGGCCCCATCTAGGTCCTAGCGGGCCGGCGCCGGCGTGGCCTTGATGTCTGCGGCTCTGATGTGGAGGAGGAGCGGCTCTGATGTGGGCGGCGACGTCGATGGCGTGCCGGCAGCAGCGCGAGGGCGGGAGCTTTATGGGCCCACGAGGGCTCGCCCGGGCCTGTGGGCCTACGGGCCTGGTGTGCTCCTTCTATTGCGTCCGGACGGCTACCGTCGCTGATGGTGGAGGTGGGGCCCTCCCGCGTGCCGACGGTGCTGCTGCCCTAGTCCCGGCTCTGATTCGTCGCCGTGTTGTCCTCACTTTGCGGTGTCATGGTGAGACGGCGTGGGGGCCTCTTGACCGTGTTGGCGCTGGGTGGTGGTTGGTTTGGTGGCTGGCTCTGGAGCGCCTGAGGTGAGGGTTGGGATTGGGGGAAACCCCTGTCGGCTTGGCCGACACCGGCGCGGTGGCGCCTGTGGGTGCCTCCTAACCTTCCGGGAGGGCGTCGGGGGCTACCCTTCTGTTGGGTTTCGTAGTAATTTCAAAAAATTTCCTATGCACACGCAAGATCATGTGATGCATAGCAACGAGAGGAGAGAGTGTTGTCTACGTACCCACGCAGACCGACTGCGGAAGCGTTGACGCAACGTAGAGGAAGTAGTCGTACGTCTTCCCGATCCAACCGATCAAGCACCGAAACTACGGCACCTCCGAGTTCGAGCACACGTTCAGCTCGATGACGATCCCCGGACTCCGATCCAGCAAAGTGTCGGGGAAGAGTTCCGTCAGCACGACGGCGTGGTGACGATCTTGATGAACTACAGCAGCAGGGCTTCGCCTAAACTCCGCTACAGTATTATCGAGGAATATGGTGGCTGGGGGTGCCGCACACGGCTAAGGAATAGATCACGTGGATCAACTTGTTGTACCTTTGGTGCTAGCACTGCCCCTCTATTTATATGTTGAGCCCCAGGGTCGAAACTTGGAGCAAAAGCCTCCTCAAAGTCGGTTTTGCCCGAAAGGCAAGAGTCCCACTCGGACTCCAGGACCAAACACCACAATCCTTGGCGTCTGGCCCAGACGCCATGGGCCTCGGCGTCTGGCCCAGGGCCAGACGCCAGGGTCTCCGGCGTTTGGCCCCCTGGCCTCCGCAAAACTCCTTTTGCACCGACCTAAAGCCTCATGGGCTTGACCCCTTGGCCTAACCATATCATCCAATATATGAATCTTTACGTCTCGACCATTTCGAGACTCCTCGTCATGTCCCCGATCTCATCCGGGACTCCGAACTCCTTCGGTACATCAAAACATGTAAACTCATAATATAACTGTCATCGTAACCTTAAGCGTGCGGACCCTACGGGTTCGAGAACAATGTAGACATGACCGAGACACGTCTCCGGTCAATAACCAATAGCGGGACCTGGATGCCCATATTGGCTCCTACATATTCTACGAAGATCTTTATCGGTCAGACCGCATAACAACATACGTTGTTCCCTTTGTCATCGGTATGTTACTTGCCCGAGATTCGATCATCGGTATCCAATACCTAGTTCAATCTCGTTACCGACAAGTCTCTTTACTCGTTCCGTAATACATCATCTCACAACTAACATATTAGTTGTAATGCTTGCAAGGCTTATGTGATGTGTATTACCGAGAGGGCCCAGAGATACCTCTCCTACAATCGGAGTGACAAATCCCAATCTCGAAATACGCCAACCCAACATCGACCATTGGAGACACCTGTAGTACTCCTTTATAATCACCCAGTTACGTTGTGACGTTTGGTAGTACCCAAAGTGTTCCTCCGGTAAACGGGAGTTGCATAATCTCATAGTCATAGGAACATGTATAAGTCATGAAGAAAGCAATAGCAACATACTAAACGATCGGGTGCTAAGCTAATGGAATGGGTCATGTCAATCAGATCATTCTAATAATGATGTGACCTCGTTAATCAAATAACAACTCATTGTTCATGGTTAGGAAACATAACCATCTTTGATTAACGAGCTAGTCAAGTAGAGGCATACTAGTGACACTTTGTTTGTCTATGTATTCACACATGTATTATGTTTCCGGTAAATACAATTCTAGCATGAATAATAAACATTTATCATGATTATAAGGAAATAAATAATAACTTTATTATTGCCTCTAGGGCATATTTCCTTCAGTCTCCCACTTGCACTAGAGTCAATAATCTAGTTCACATCGTCATGTGATTTAACACCAATATTCATATCTGTATATGATTAACACCCATAGTTCACATCATCATGTGACCAACACCCAAAGGGTTTACTAGAGTCAATAATCTAGTTCACATCGCTATGTGATTAACATCCAAAGAGTACTAAGGTGTGATCATGTTTTGCTCGTGAGAGAAGCTTAGTCAACGGGTCTGTCACATTCAGAGCCGTATGTATTTTGCAAATATTCTATGTCTACAATGCTCTGTACGGAGCAATTCTAGCTAATCGCTCCCACTTTCAATATGTATCTAGATTGAGTCTTAGAGTCATCTGGATTAGTGTAAAAGTTTGCACTGATGTAACTTTTACAACAAACTCTTTTATCACCTCCATAATCGAGAAACATCTCCTTAGTCCTTACTAAGGATATTCTTGACCAATGTCCAGTGATCTACTCCTAGATCACTATTATACTCCCTTGCCAAATACAGAGCAAGGTATACAATAGGTCTGGTACAAAGCATAGCATACTTTATAGAACCTATGACTGAGGCATAGGGAATGACTTTTCATTCTCTTTCTATTTTCTGCTGTGGTCGGGATTTGAGTCTTACTCAATTTCATACCTTTGCAACACAGGCAAGAACTCTTTCTTTAACTGTTCCATTTTGAACTATTTCAAAATCTTGCCAAGGTATGTACTCATTGAAAATCTTATCAAGCGTCTTGATCTATCTCAATAGATCTTGATGCTCAATATATAAGTAGCTTTTTACTGAGGTCTTTTCTTTTTAAAGAACTCCTTTAAAACACTCCTTTATGCTTTGCAGAAAAAATTCTACATCATTTCTGATCAACAATATGTCACTCACATATACTAATCAGAAAGGCTGTAGTGCTCCCACTCACTTTATTGTAAATACAGGCTTCATCGTAAGTCCATATAAAACTATATGCTTTGATCAACTTATCAAAGTGTATATTCCAACTCCGAGATGCTTGCACCAGTCCATAGATGGATCGCTGGAGCTTGCACATTTTGTTAGCACCTTTAGGATTGACAAAACCTTCTGGTTGCATCATATACAACTCTTCTTTAATAAATCCATTAAGGAATGCAGTTTTGACATCCATTTGCCAGATTTCATAAAATGTGGCAATTGCTAACATGATTCAGATAGACTTAAGCATCGATACGAGTGAGAAAACCTCATCGTATTCAACACCTTGAACTTGTTGAAAAACTTTTGCAACAAGTCGAGCTTGGTAGATAGTAACACTACTATCAGTGTCTGTCTTCCTCTTGAAGATCCATTTATTTAACATGGCTTTGCTGATCATCGAGCAAGTCAATCAAAGTCCATACTTTGTTGTCATACATGGATCATATCTCAGATTTTATGGCCTCAAGCCATCTCGCGGAATCTGGGCTCATCATCGCTTCCTCATAGTTCGTAGGTTCATCATGGTCTAGTAACATGACTTCCAGAACATGATTACTACACCACTCTGGTGCAGATCTTACTCTGGAAGACCTACGAGGTTCTGTAGTAACTTGATCTGAAGTTTTATGATCAATATCATTAGCTTCCTCACTAATTGGTGTATTTGTCACAGGAACTGATTTCTGTGATGAACTACTTTCCAATAAGGGAGCAGGTACAGTTACCTCATCAAGTTCTACTTTCCTCCCACTCACTTCTTTCGAGAGAAACTCCTTCTCTAGAAATGATCCATTCTTAGCAACGAATGTCTTGCCTTCGGATCTGTGATAGAAGGTGTACCCTACAGTTTCCTTTGGGTATCCTATGAAGACACATTTCTCCGATTTGGGTTCGAGCTTATCAGGTTGAAGCTTTTTCACATAAGCATCGCAGCCCCAAACTTTAAGAAACGACAACTTGGGTTTCTTGCTAAACCACAGTTTATTCTTTTACTTAAATGAATAACCTATTACAATAAACATGATCAAATCATATTCATGCTCAACGCAAACACCAAATAACACTTATTTAGTTTCAACACTAATCCCGAAATTATAGGGAGTGTGCGATGATGATCATATCAATCTTGGAACCACTTCCAACACACATCGTCACTTCACCCTTAACTAGTCTCTGTTTATTCTGCAACTCCCGTTTCGAGTTACTAATCTTAGCAACTGAACTAGTATCAAATACTTAGGGTTTGCTATAAACACTAGTAAAGTACACATCAATAACATGTATATCAAATATACTTATGTTCACTTTGCCATCCTTCTTATCCGCCAATCACTTGGGGTGATTCCGTTTCCGGTGACCAGTCCCTTTGCAGTAGAAGCACTTAGTCTCAGGCTTAGGACCAGACTTGGGCTTCTTCACTTGAGCAGCAACTTGCTTGCCGTTCTTCTTGAAGTTCCCCTTCTTCCCTTTGCCCTTTTCTTGAAACTAGTGGTCTTATCAACCATCAACACTTGATGTTTTTCTTGATTTCTACCTTCATTGATTTCATCATCCCGAAGAGCTTGGGAGTTGTTTCCGTTATCCCTTGCATATTATAGTTCATCACGAAGTTCTACTAACTTGGTGATGGTGACTAGAGAATTCTGTCAATCACTATCTTATCTGGAAGATTAACTCCCACTTGATTCAAGCGATTGTAGTACCCAGACAATCTGAGCACATGCTCACTAGTTGAGCGATTCTCCTCCATCTTTTAGCTATAGAACTTGTTGGAGACTTCATATCTCACAACTCGGGTATTTGCTTGAAATATTAACTTCAACTCCTGGAACATCTCATATGGTCCATGACATTTCAAAAACGTCTTTGAAGTCCCGATTCTAAGCCGTTAAGCATGGTGCACTTAAACTATCAAGTAGTCATCATATTGAGCTAGCTAAACGTTCATAACGTTTGCATCTGCTCCTGCAATAGGTCTGTCACCTAGCGGTGCATCAAGGACATAATTCTTCTGTGCAGCAATGAGGATAATCCTCAGATCACGGATCCAATCCGCATCATTGCTACTAACATCTTTCAACACAATTTTCTCTAGGAACATATCAAAATAAACACAGGGAAGCAACAACGCGAGCTATTGATCTATAATTTGCAAAATACTACCAGGACTAAGTTCATGATAAATTTAAGTTCAATTAATCATATTACTTAAGAACTCCCACTTAGACAGACATCCCTCTAATCCTCTAAGTGATCACGTGATCCAAATCAACTAAACCATGTCCGATCATCACGTGACATGGAGTAGTTTCAATGGTGAACATCACTATGTTGATCATATCTACTATATGATTCACGCTCGACCTTTCGGTCTCCGTGTTCCGAGGCCATATCTGTATATGCTAGGCTCGTCAAGTATAACCTGAGTATTCCGCGTGTGCAACTGTTTTGCACCCGTTGTATTTGAACGTAGAGCCTATCACACCCGATCATCACGTGGTGTCTCAGCACGAAGAACTTTCGCAACGGTGCATACTCAGGGAGAACACTTCTTGATAATTTAGTGAGAGATCATCTTATAATGCTACCGTCAATCAAAGCAAGATAAGATGCATAAAAAGATAAACATCACATGCAATCAATATAAGTGATATGATATGGCCATCATCATCTTGTGCTTGTGATCTCCATCTCCTAAGCACCGTCATGATCACCATCGTCACCGGCGCGACACCTTGATCTCCATCGTAGCATCGTTGTCGTCTCGCCAATCTTATGCTTTCACGACTATCACTACCGTTTAGTAATAAAGTAAAGCATTACATCGCGATTGCATTGCATACAATAAAGCGACAACCATATGGCTCCTGCCAGTTGCCGATAACTCGGTTACAAAACATGATCATCTCATACAATAAAATTCAGCATCATGCCTTGACCATATCACATCACAACATGCCCTGCAAAAACAAGTTAGACGTCCTCTACTTTGTTGTTGCATGTTTTACGTGGCTGCTACGGGCTTAAGTAAGAACCAATCTCACCTACGCATCAAAACCACAACGATAGTTTGTCAAATAGACTCCGTTTTAACCTTCGCAAGGACCGGGCGTAGCCATACTTGGTTCAACTAAAGTTGGAGAGGCAGTCGCCCGCAAGCCATCTCTGTGCAAAGCACGTCGAGGAAACCGGTCTCGCGTAAGCGTTCGCGTAAGGTTGGTCCGGGTCGTCTCGTCCAACAATACCGCCGAACCAAAGTATGACATGCTGGTAGGCAGTATGACTTGTATCGTCCACAACTCACTTGTGTTCTACTCGTGCATATAACATCAACATAAATAACCTGGCTCGGATGCCACTGTTGGGTTTCGTAGTAATTTCAAAAAATTTCCTATGCACACGCAAGATCATGTGATGCATAGCAACGAGAGGAGAGAGTGTTGTCTACGTACCCACGCAGACCGACTGCGGAAGCGTTGACGCAACGTAGAGGAAGTAGTCGTACGTCTTCCCGATCCAACCGATCAAGCACCGAAACTACGGCACCTCCGAGTTCGAGCACACGTTCAGCTCGATGACGATCCCCGGACTCCGATCCAGCAAAGTGTCGGGGAAGAGTTCCGTCAGCACGACGGCGTGGTGACGATCTTGATGAACTACAGCAGCAGGGCTTCACCTAAACTCCGCTACAGTATTATCGAGGAATATGGTGGCTGGGGGCGCCGCACACGGCTAAGGAATAGATCACATGGATCAACTTGTTGTACCTTTGGTGCTAGCCCTGCCCCTCTATTTATATGTTGAGCCCCGGGGTCAAAACTTGGAGCAAAAGCCTCCTCAAAGTCGGTTTTGCCCGAAAGGCAAGAGTCCCACTCGGACTCCAGGACCAAACGCCACAATCCTTGGCGTCTGGCCCAGACGCCATGGGCCTCGGCGTCTGGCCCAGGGCCAGACGCCAGGGTCTCCGGCGTTTGGCCCCCTGGCCTCCGCAAAACTCCTTTTGCACCGACCTAAAGCCTCATGGGCTTGACCCCTTGGCCTAACCATATCATCCAATATATGAATCTTTACGTCTCGACCATTTCGAGACTCCTCGTCATGTCCCCGATCTCATCCGGGACTCCGAACTCCTTCGGTACATCAAAACATGTAAACTCATAATATAACTGTCATCGTAACCTTAAGCGTGCGGACCCTACGGGTTCGAGAACAATGTAGACATGACCGAGACACGTCTCTGGTCAATAACCAATAGCGGGACCTGGATGCCCATATTGGCTCCTACATATTCTACGAAGATCTTTATCGGTCAGACCGCATAACAACATACGTTGTTCCCTTTGTCATCGGTATGTTACTTGCCCGAGATTCGATCGTCGGTATCCAATACCTAGTTCAATCTCGTTAACGGCAAGTCTCTTTACTCGTTCCGTAATACATCATCTCACAACTAACATATTAGTTGTAATGCTTGCAAGGCTTATGTGATGTGTATTACCGAGAGGGCCCAGAGATACCTCTCTGACAATCGGAGTGACAAATCCTAATCTCGAAATACGCCAACCCAACATCGACCATTGGAGACACCTGTAGTACTCCTTTATAATCACCCATTTACGTTGTGACGTTTGGTAGTACCCAAAGTGTTCCTCCGGTAAACGGGAGTTGCATAATCTCATAGTCGTAGGAACATGTATAAGTCATGAAGAAAGCAATAGCAACATACTAAACGATCAGGTGCTAAGCTAATGGAATGGGTCATGTCAATCAGATCATTCTACTAATGATGTGACCTCGTTAATCAAATAACAACTCATTGTTCATGGTTAGGAAACATAACCATCTTTGATTAACGAGCTAGTCAAGTAGAGGCATACTAGTGACACTCTGTTTGTCTATGTATTCACACATGTATTATGTTTCCGGAAAATACAATTCTAGCATGAATAATAAACATTTATCATGATTATAAGGAAATAAATAATAACTTTATTATTGCCTCTAGGGCATATTTCCTTCATATCATCCATATAAGCTTCCACATTCCGACTGATTTGGGTGAGTAGACACTTCTGAATCATTCGCATAAAAGTGGCTCCGGCATTCTTGAGGCCGAATGGCATGGTGATATAGCAGAAGCACCCGAATGGAGTGATGAAAGCTGTTTTTACCTCATCGGGCCCGTACAGACGGATCTGGTGGTACCCGGAGTAAGCATCTAAAAAAGACAACCTCTCGCATCCCGCGGTCGAGTCAACAATTTGATCTATGCGAGGGAGAGGAAAGTGATCTTTCGGGCAGGCCCGGTTGATGTGCTTGAAATCAATGCACATTCGGAGCGACTTGTCCTTCTTAGGAACCATGACGACATTAGCGAGCCACTCGGAGTGGTATATCTCTCGGATAAATCCTGCCGCCAACAGTCGAGCCACTTCTTCACCGATGGCCTTTCTCTTCTGGACGGCGGACCGCCGAAGATGCTCTTTGACTGGTTTTGCAGACGAGTCGACTCTTAGGCGATGCTCAGCCAGTCCCCTGGGAACACCTGGCATGTCAGCGGGCTTCCATGCAAAAATGTCCCAGTTCTCACGGAGGAACTGGATGAGCGCTTCTTCCTATTTTGGGTCGAGTGTTATGGAGATGCGGGTCGTGTTGGGTTTCGTAGTAATTTCAAAAATTTTCCTACGCGCACACAGGATCATGTGATGCATAGCAACGAGAGGAGAGTGTTGTCTACGTACCCAGCGCAGACCGACTGCGGAAGCAATGACACGACGTAGAGGAAGTAGTCGTACGTCTTCACGATCCAACCGATCAAGCACCGAAACTACGGCACCTCCGAGTTCGAGCACACGTTCAGCTCGATGACGATCCCCGGACTCCGATCCAGCAAAGTGTCGGGGAAGAGTTTCGTCAGCACGACGGCGTGGTGACGATCTTGATGAACTACAGCAGCAGGGCTTCGCCTAAACTCCGCTACAGTATTATCGAGGAATATGGTGGCAGGGGGCACCGCACACGGCTAAGGAATCGATCACGTGGATCAACTTGTGTCAACTTGTGTGTTTAGAGGTGCCCCTGCCTCCGTATATAAAGGATGGAGGAGGAGGAGGCCGGCCAAGGCAAAGGTGCGGCCAGGATAGGGAGTCCTACTAGGATTCCAAGTCCTAGTAGGAGTCCACCAAGAGGGGAGGAAGGGAGAAGGAATAGGAGGAGAAGGAGAGGTGGCCGGCCCCCTTTTCCCTAGTCCAATTCGGACCAAAGGGGAGGGGGGGCGGAGCAGCCTTTTTCCTCTTCCCACTAAAGCCCATCAAGGCCCATTACTTCTCCCGTAACTACCCGGTACTCCGAAAAATACCCGAATCACTCGGAACCTTTCCGATGTCCGAATATAGTCGTCCAATATATCGATCTTTACGTCTCGACCATTTCGAGACTCCTCGTCATGTCCCCGATCTCATCCGGGACTCCGAACTCCTTCGGTACATCAAAATGCATAAACTCATAATATAACTGTCATCGTAACCTTAAGCGTGCGGACCCTACGGGTTCGAGAACAATGTAGACATGACCGAGACATGTCTCCGGTCAATAACCAATAGCGGGACCTGGATGCCCATATTGGCTCCTACATATTCTACGAAGATCTTTATCGGTCAGACCGCATAACAACATACGTTGTTCCCTTTGTCATCGGTATGTTACTTGCCCGAGATTCGATCGTCGGTATCCAATACCTAGTTCAATATCGTTACCGGCAAGTCTCTTTACTCGTTCCGTAATACATCATCTCACAACTAACATATTAGTTGTAATGCTTGCAAGGCTTATGTGATGTGTATTACCGAGAGGGCCCAGAGATACCTCTCCGACAATCGGAGTGACAAATCCTAATCTCGAAATACGCCAACCCAACATCGACCATTGGAGACACCTGTAGTACTCCTTTATAATCACCCAGTTACGTTGTGACGTTTGGTAGTACCCAAAGTGTTCTCCGGTAAACGGGAGTTGCATAATCTCATAGTCATAGGAACATGTATAAGTCATGAAGAAAGCAATAGCAACATACTAAACGATCGGGTGCTAAGCTAATGGAATGGGTCATGTCAATCAGATCATTCTACTAATGATGTGACCTCGTTAATCAAATAACAACTCATTGTTCATGGTTAGGAAACATAACCATCTTTGATTAACGAGCTAGTCAAGTAGAGGCATACTAGTGACACTTTGTTTGTCTATGTATTCACACATGTATTATGTTTCCGGTAAATACAATTCTAGCATGAATAATAAACATTTATCATGATTATAAGGAAATAAATAATAACTTTATTATTGCCTCTAGGGCATATTTCCTTCACCTTCCTCTCGCCTCGCCGTGTACTGGGGGAAACCCTTGGCAGCAGCGTCGTCATCGTCGCGATCCTTCTTGGAGGTGTTGATAGGTGCCGGCGCTTCGGAGTCTTGGAGCCTAGTCGAAGATCCCGGTGGGCGCAGCGTTCGCGAGGCTTCTTCGTTTTCGTTGATCCGCCGTTGTCGGCATTTGTTTCTTTTACTCTTTCTCTCTCGTTTCTTTTGGGCGTGACTGTGCTGCTTCCGCCCCAGCACCTATCCTTGTACGGCTTGGTTGGTTGCTTTGTATACAAAGCGGGGGGAAACCCTTTTTCGGTAGGTCTTTGGTGGATTTGCTTGGATCCAGTCTTTGTTCGTCTTCATTCTTGTGTTTACAGGATGGACCCTTTCGATCTATACTTCACTTGATCGGCGACATTTTGTGCTAGTCCTGTGGGGCCTTAGCACGACGACTTCTCGGTTGTCTAGTGCAACTAGTTTGGCCCGACTCCGACGAGGGAGGGGGTTTTCGGCTCACTCAAGTGTTTGTAGTCGTCACTAGGTGGTCTACGGACATGGATGTTTTCTTCTATGTTCTTTGTATTGCCATGGCATGATGAATTACATAACCGATGAGATTGATTTGAACATTGTGGGCGATTGATAGACACCAAAGATGTTAACAATAGGAGCATAGGAACATCTGAAATTTATGTCGAAAATATTAGTTGTATTGTATATTTTATCTACATGAAGTTTCATCTTGTTAGACTTCTTGAATCTGTATTGTACGAAAGATGATGATATTTAACATTACAATGGAAGTTATATATGTGAACAAAGTGATGCAAGTTTGATCTTCTTACACTTGTTGAACCTCTGTAGTTCCAAAAGTTCTAATGTCCAATGTCTCACTCATAATGAAAATGGAAGCACTTGCTATACGTTTGTAAAATAATATTGTTTTAAGTTACACACTCTTGAACTTAGCAAGATGAATTATATATATGAAAAAAGTAATTCAAGCTAGTTTCATCTTCTTAGACTTCTTGAATATGTATAGCATAAATAACCTTTATGTACAATGTCACAAAGCGAATGAAAATTGAGGCACTTGTTATACATAAGGAAAAAAAGTTGTTTTGAGTTACAAAGACTGAAATTAAGGGTTATGTGATTGTATTAGTGGTTCACTTGTATGACCTAGCTAATGAACATAGGATTTTGTTTTATTTATTCCTTATAGTTGATAAGTATGAAATGTGTTATGTGCCAAGTAATTGTTCTTAATTTCTCTGTTTCAAGAAGTTCTCCCCTCTCCACCCCCTCTTCTCTAAACTTTCCTTTAACGAGTCCTTATTGAACGTAGCTTAATGGAAATGTGTTTAGTGAGCTGACACTGTTGGAAATATGCCCTAGAGGCAATAATAAAATGGTTATTATTATATTTCCTTGTTCATGATAATTGTCTATTGTTCATGCTATAATTGTATTAACTAGAAACCGTAATACATGTGTGAATACATAGACCACAACATGTGCCTAGTGAGCCTCTAGTTGACTAGCTCATTGATCAATAGATGGTTATGGTTTCCTGACCATGGACATTGGATGTCATTGTTAATGGGATCACATCATTAGGAGAATGATGTGATGGACAAGACCCAATCCTAAGCATAGCACAAGATCGTATAGTTCGTTTGCTAAGAGCTTTTTCTAATGTCAAGTATCATTTCCTTAGACCATGAGATTGTGCAACTCCCGGATACCGTAGGAATGCTTTGGGTGTACCAAACGTCACAACGTAACTGGGTGGCTATAAAGCTGCACTACATGTATCTTCAAAAGTGTCTGTTGGATTGGCACGAATCGAGACTGGGATTTGTCACTCCGTATGACGGAGAGGTATCTCTGGGCCCACTCGGTAATGCATCATCATAATGAGCTCAATGTGACTAAGTAGTTAGTCACGGGATCATGCATTACAGAACGAGTAAAGTGACTTGCCGGTAACGAGATTGAACAAGGTATTGGGATACCGATGATCGAATCTCGGGCAAGTAATGTACTAATTGACAAAGGGAATTGTATGCGGGATTGCTTGAATCCTTGACATCGTGGTTCATCCGATGAGATCATAGTGAAACATGTGGGAGCCAACATGGGTATCTAGATCCCGATGTTGGTTATTGGACGGAGAACGTCTCGGTCATGTATGCATGGTTCCCGAACCCGTAGGGTCTACACACTTAAGGTTCGGTGACGCTAGAGTTGTTATGGGAAAAAGTATGTGGGTACCGAAGGTAGTTCGGAGTCCCGGATGTGATCCCGGACGTCGCGAGGAGTTCCGGAATGGTCCGGCGGTGAAGATCGATATATTGGACGAAGGGTATTGGAGTCCGGAAGTGTTCCGGGTGTACCAGGCTATGGCCAGCATGACCGAAAGGTGTTTCGGGAGCCCCGACAAGTGTTGGAGGGCCTCATGGGACAAAGGGGAAGGGGAAAACAAGCCCACTAAGGGGTGGTGCGCCCCCCCACACCATTTCCCACGTTATTTGGGGAGGTGGGGCGCCTCCACCTGGCTTGGGAGGCAATCCTCCACCTGCTTGGCTTGGGGGGCAAGTCTCCCTAGGATTTTGCGTAGGGATATCCAATCTGCTTGGCCGCCGCCCCCTAGGGGAAACCCTAGGGCGCCTCCCCCTCTCCCCTTGCCCCTATATATAGTGGAGGGGTGGGAGGGCAGATGCACCTCTTCCCTGGCGCAGCCCTCTCCCTCCTCCAACACCTCCTCCTCCTCCGTAGTGCTTGGCGAAGCCCAGCTGGAGAACCACGAGCTCCACCACCACCACACCGTCGTGTTGTCGGAGTTCTCCCTCAACTTCTCCTCTCCCCTTGCTGGATCAAGAAGGAGGAGACGTCCCCGGGTTGTACGTGTGTTGAACGCGGAGGCACCGTTGTTCGGTGCTTAGATCGGATTCGACCGCGATCTGAATCGCTTCGTGTACGACTCCACCGACCGCGTTCTTGTAACGCTTCCGCATCGCGATCTTCAAGAGTATGAAGATACACTCATCCTATGCCTCTCTTGTTGCTAGAATCTCCATAGATTGATCTTGGTGATGCGTAGAAAATTTTGAATTATTGCTACGTTCCCCAACAGTGGCAGCATGAGCTAGGTCTATTGCGTAGATTCTATGCACGAGTAGAACACAAGTAGTTGTGGGCGTTGGTTTTGTTCAATATGCTTACCGTTACTCACTACAAGAAACCTGTTAATACGTGACGGTACTAATCCGTCACAGGCCAGGCAAAATCCGTCATGGGTGCCCATCCTTGACGGATTTGGAATCCGTCATGTATATCGCGTCATAATTTGACATGGTGCTGTCCATGACGATTTTTGACCGTCAAGGATCTACCCCAGGCCCGCCCAAGGCCCAAACCATTGTGACGGAATAGACCGTCATGGACCAACGCCACGTAGAGTTTTCAATTGACCAACTGGAATGACGTGGCAGCCTACATGGACACGTTTTTCGTTACAGAAATTGTCATGGATATCCTACATGGGGTAGCCCATTAGTTCGACCCGTTAGCCTATTTCATTCAGCCCAAATTTCTACAAATACATTTTAAAGCATGATGCGTTATGCAACTCGTAATGCTAAGACAAGGTATTTCCAAAGTGCCTCACATGCACATATGAATCAATATATGCAGTCATCTGCAAGCATCTATAACATAGCAGTTTACAAAATCCTCCACGAGATGATAATTTACAACATAGATTAATAAAATATATCACTCAGCAAAGTTAGGAAATAGTACAATCCAATTCACATAGACAAAACATTTAAACTAGTGAAGTTGTTATTCAAGTTCTTGCCATCGGCCCTCCTGGTGGAAACTATCATGTCGTGCGAATTTTGATGGGCAGCACCAAGTAGCCTGATACGCAATCATACCTAGCATATTTACAAGACCATTAGCTATTTGTAGATATGCATAGATTGTAAAATATGAGAATTGTAACAAAGTAAAAATGAATAACTCATGCTCTCCAAAATTCTTAAATCTTGCAGTGCTACAAACGAGAATAACATAGTATCCACTACATATATAAGTTTCATGTAGATCCATATTAATTAAGACAACCAAGTTGTGGGTAAAAAATTTAAATGTTACGTACTTGTGCATATCATCCAAACAAGAAAAAAAACGGGTCTAACAAAGGGGGACAACACATACAACAATGCACAAGATTCGTTCAATTATCATATGTCCAGTGATCCTTGATGATAATAAAAGAAGGGATAGTTATGTGTTGAGAAAACAAACATCTACATACTTCTACAGTTGTGTCCAGTAATACATAATTTTTCCAGCCTTGTAAGTAGGCATGAATCAACTTGTCAATATTGACAGAATGGCACCTCTGGGTACCAACAATTTGCATAAATGAGGTTAACCAACCCCAGAACCTACCCTATTAGAGCATTAAGAAATTGGATATACCCTGAATAACAATATCCACATATTCTTAACACTTGACAGTTGAAACTTAGAACAAAAAAAGGTATATAGTGAAAGTAATAAAACCAAAAGGCTATGAAGGAGATAGTAATGGACCTATCTACAGTGTGCTAGGCATTTTCAAAACTAACAAGTACTACCTCAGTCTCAAAATATATATACGTTTTTGTAGGCTAGTTTAGCCTATAAAAACATTTTATATTTCTAGATGGCAGGTAGTATGTCTCAACTAGCATTTGATATTTGATCCTAATAGCAACAAACATGAGTACATCTAACTTAGACAAGTTCTGTTACAAATAAAAATGCACATTGGTATACTATACCAAACAACCACTTCTCGGTGTAGAAGTAGTTTGCAACTATGCCAGGGAGTAAAGTGGTAGATAATATAAAAATATAGGGATATGAAAGGAGAAGAACAGTAATATGGGCATGGCCTAATTTTTGGTTAGGGACTAAACGTGAACCACCACACAGCTTGTCTAACTAGTACTGTAGTTACTTAATTAACTAGCAGATTACACAAACTCTACACTGCTAATGCTCGCACGGTGAGAGAAGAAAAGGGAAATAGCAACAGTGCTAGTCTATTGTTGGCTGTAACTTGCGAGTATTAGGAAACAAAGCGGCCACGTTTTCTGCATCAGGTTCAGTCCAAGAAAATTGGAGAGTCCCTGGAGAACTATACTAAAGAAGAGCAGCAGTCACTTGGAAAGAAAAGAAAAAATCAGAGTGAGAGGGTCGACCTTCTTGTTCTCTGGGGAATCATGGTTGTCGGGGCTGCTAGCCATCGAGCTCATCTAGCTCGAGCGTGGGGTCCCGATCGTTACCATCCATCGAACTGGAGAGGCGGAGAGCTCCTGCTATTCTGAATCAAAGAAAAAAACTTCGATTGGGGATGGGAGAGAAGAGGAAGTAATG